>NC_071087.1:131303497-131503497 GCF_027358695.1 Spea bombifrons | reverse complement strand
ATTAAGGAAAAGCTCTTCTTGTATTTCTTTCCACATTTGCAGTTCCACAGCAGCTTGGTATTCAAGAGTCACTCTAGGCTCGGTGATGGCTTCTAGAGTCTGAGGAGGCTGGGGTGTAGGAGAAGCTTTTCTAGGTGCAGAGCTCTAGAGATAACACACAAAAGAAGACATCATATGGATTGTGTATAACGGTGTGGCACAATTAAATAAAAAAAATGCAGTAAAAACATGATGTTTCAAACTTAGTTGATCACAACCAGGATCATAAAAGGACCATCAGCCAAACATCTGCAAAGACAAAAATACTGACTCACGTGGGAATCGGTATATTTATAGTAAAAAAAAAACACTTCCGCTATTTTTAAATAATTTCAGTGTCTTTTCTTAGGCTGTGTAACAGGTTCAGCAAGCTATTTTTAATTAATGTTTTTACTTATTTGCATGTTATGCTTAAAGGGAGACTACCAACAGAATACATCTGTTTTTCAAATATATGGCAGATAAACTGGACATTGCTAGATGTTATTCCCTCTAGTAGGATTCCCCATTTCACAATACTAACATATGGTTATATCCATTCCTCTTACCAGATAAGGTAAAAATATACTGGTTGTGTCACACAACTTGTGTGAGTGGAGATTTGTTGCTAAAGGGAGAATTGGGGGTAATTGTGATAGAAAAAGAAAAGAAAATGGCATTATTAATCAAATCCTGTGAAATCCTACCTGAGATGATTCAGAAACGACAACCTCCCTTACTTTCACAAGACCATGGTCCTCCAGCGTAATGACGTACGAAAGCTCGGCCACTTTGTTGGATCTGCAAGCCAGACGGATTCATACGCAATAAAAAAGATGCTCATTCAAAAGGAAGAAAATGTAGGATAAGGAAATGTAGGATAAGGAAATGTAGGATAAGGAAATGTAGGATAAGGAAACCGGGTGAAATGAAGGAAAATTGATCCTGTATTTTTGTGACATGCTAAAGAAACATAAAAGCCCCCGGGTAAAACTGAACGTTATTATTAAAATGTTTGAACATTGATCTTTTCCTGGAAGTCCATCTCCTAGGCTGTGAGCTAAGCTTTCTGAAAAGTTGCAGAGGTGACATTTCAGGTCAGCAATTGTTGCTTACGGCAAACAGTAAGCTTGTGCAGAAGCCCTTGCTCTTTCCAAGACAGTTTGCATCACTGATCGCTGGAAATAAACGGCATGATGGCCTCTTTAAATAAACTACAACTGGTGCTGTAAGTGAGCATAAAATAATGTGCTGTAAACGGTAACTTAAAATATCATTGGCAAGAACCTGGCTTTATCCCATTTTTAAGCTTATTCTTTGTGGCAATGGCACAGACTTGTATTACTCAGTGTCCAGTTAGGTGAATGAGGCCATTCAATTGTAGGATAAGGAGCCAGGCTGTTTGTGTAGTAGATTGTATAGTAGATAAAGCAATTTACTAATTTCTAATGTACAACATATAGCCGTCTGTAAACATTTAGTTAAAACCAGAACGGTTTTTAAAAAATGAGACCACCACAATATTTGTTGGGGAAAAAAGTGAAAATGTATTATTTTTTTAATACAAGCCATAAAAAAGGTTGATGGGTGCTAACTTTTCAGATGACTGCAACTTGATGTGTACACATAAGCTTGGTCTCTAAACACATACATCATCTTTAAACTATAAGCATTTTTACATAGGTTTATTAATTATGCTGAACTGAAACGTCGCTTTGCCAGTGTTAAGAGGATTAATCACTTACATGAAAGACGAAAATCGATTACCTCCCAAATTCCCACAAATTTGCTGAATTTACAAGATTTATGAACAAGCTGAAGTCTTGAAAGGCTAACATGTTGGCATGTCATCAAATTAAGTAATATTCTGATATCAGTATAAATAGTCAGCGACTAGAAATTTAAGTTTGTATGGAGTGTAAGTACAAAAAAAACATATCAGGGATTGTTGATAAAAAAAAGTAATTGTGTTCCTGTCATAGGCTAGTATAGTGAGAAAAGACCCCGTTTCAAACTTTTAGCATACTTTTCATACATAACCCCCATTTAACTTCTTATTTCACATGATGATTTTTAACTGAAAGATACTGAAGGAGTAATTTGCAGTGCCCTCAAACAATAGAGGTCTTTAAAACTTCAAGTAGGATTAATTTCACATTACCACAAATGGTAGTTCTGCCCTCAATCCTTTACAAACAGCGCCACCTATTGGTAGAAAATATGTAGTATACATGTATTTTTGTTATGAACCTCACATAGAACACATTATTATTATTATTGATTATGTACTGTTTTATTTAGCACCATCAAATTCCATAGCGCTGAAACAAATATATGATATTAGCACATAAAGCTATAAAGTACTGATGTATGTCTAGTGCTGCTGAAACTAGAAACATGTCCCAAAGACGTTGGTGCAATGATAAATATCTACAATTAAAGATGTTTCTGAGTTGGTGGCTTACCCTTCTGAAGCTATAACAGGGGTCCTGCTGCTAAAGGTTTGTCGCCAGCATTGATCACCTTGAGGATTTATGAAAGCCATTTTTTCACAAGTTAGAACATTAGAAAGGTTAAGTCTGGCCACACCAAGAAGCATGTCTTTTGTGGTTTTATCCTTGTGCCACACTTCAACAAGCAGTGGTAACCTGAAAAAAAGATAACGCAGCAAAATACAAGTTGTATAAGTATCGTAACCTCCTAATAAAAAAAAAACTACAAAAAAATAAACAAAACAAAAAATTGCTCCCAAACATTATGTCTCCAGCAATGTATAAGTGACTCGGTGCCATCTAGTGGCAAATTGCCTCATTACAGAATGAAAATAAATCGTGCCTGATTCCTCACATTATTTTAATACGATTAGGGTGTAGGGGTGAAATAATTCTACAGGTAAAACAGAGGAGTAGGCTAGAACATTCCAACGGCTGGCATGATTTTAGCCATTATACCAGAACATCGATTGAGTACAAAGACGTAATATTGATTAAAAACAGACTTAAAGAGACAGCAACATAGAAAACAAGCTTGTTTTGGTCTTTCCCCTTCTATAAACAAAACTTTCACAATAAACATTTTAAAGATTCATTCTGTTTTGCAACGCCAGCTGACGTGATGCTCCAGCAGTAATCGCAGCCTAAAACACAGACATGTTTTTATAACACTGCTTCTCTCACGGATTGGTTAAAAGAGCATGTTTCCAGACTGACATAAGAACTGGAGAGATTGTTAAAGGCTTCCCATTTTACAGCTCATGTGCAGCAGAATCAATGAGCAGCACTTTAGGGGTAAAATTAAATCGCCTGCATAAACCATGTATTACAGTTACACTCATACCAGTTTAGAATGGGCTCAAGTTAAACATAAGCTTGGAATGAGGGGATGAATTTTGAGTAAAGTGAAACATATAACATAATGTTGGGTATCCGGGCTAAGAGTTAGTACCTGGAGAATGTATCTTGCAGTTGATTTGGCAGGCTAGCAAAATCAAACCCACAGTACGACTGCGGGAGAAAGACCTCCATATTTCTTCTTACTTCCACTGGGGGGTTCGTCATGATCGGAGCTGCACTGCCAAAAAACGGGTAGGCGTATCTGCCGAAAAGAAAGAAAACCATAGTATGTAACGTACGAGAGACTTAAAGATCAAGTGGGTTTAGCAATTATCTAGACTATATATGTGTGTTTTATTGTTTTTCTTGTCTTGTTCATTCATTGTGATCACCGCCGTTTTGTCCTCTGCTCAATCATTTTAATGAGATTTCTTTTTATCTACCAAACACCTCTGACTAGTATAACTGAAAAAGATACGCCATGATTTTCCTCATGATCAAAATAACACAGTCTGTTCATTCATGTTGTTTCCAAATTTTTTTTTTTACTTAAATGATGCTTTCAAAGAACAGATGCCTGACACTGTACTGCCTATCAAGGATAGGTCGCAATAGATTATTATTTAAAGGGAAACTTCCACTTTTTCTTTACCTGTAGATACCGTATTTTTATTATCAATAAAGTACTATCTTACTAACGTGTTTTTTAGTTCTGGTTATTGCACTGAATTGTGTTTGCTACAGCTGATCGTTCCCTTTACGGTCTGACTTTGGTCATTAAGGGGTGACGAGACTGAGATGAATATTTATTTGATTATCTTGCATACTACATGTGTGAAATGCCATGGAAAGTGTTTCTACCCTTTCTCTGAGCCACCCTGGTCTAACTTTTTTTTTATATATAGTATATAAAGAAATGATCTATCATCAAGTCCACCCAAGAGAATCCTGCTGCGTTTGCCAAAAAAAAAAATTACCTGCATCCCATTAGATGTTAGAAAATGCATTCATCAAGAAAGCAATTTTCCAATAAAAAAATGCAAAAGAAAAAATAAACATTTACCTCAGTACACAGTTTACAGGGAAGGAGACGTCTAGGTTCAGGATGCTCGTCAAATCAATCCCGAAGCAGAAGTGGTGAGCTGCGGGAGGCACTGCTATTCTCTGCCCTGAAGCAGATTCAGAAACACTTCTAGAAACATCTGAAACGGTCTGGAAGACGGGCGGTTCCGAACGTGTAACTGGAGGAAGAAAACAGCACGGTGGGATTTTAGTATCAAACTCTGTATATGATGACCTCATTAACACGGCCTTCATAGGCTTCAGCGGAGTATCCAATACATTTCTAATCTTTTTCTGCTCATGTCTGGAACCTTATTTTAGATGTATCCCTTAAAGCACTGGGGTTTTTCTCAAATCTCAGGCTGTCACATTTAAACGATTAGCTTTTAAAACTTAAGTCTAATTTACAGGAAAGAAAAAAAAAACGGACCTGATGCGGGACGCTGAGAAGGCACTGGAGACTTTGAGTCAATATATTTAGAAGACGCCAGCTCTGCTTGCAGATCTTTATCAGATTTTAAGCTTTCAACTTCACTTTCTGTGGCATCATCTTTGGTTGGAGGAGAATCGCCGAATAGCGTCGGCAAACCATTTTCGTGTGAGCCTGCAGGCTGTCGTGGAGGTGTGGATGGTACCTTTCTCATGTCACCGCTATCTGGGTGTTCCTTTGTGGTCTGGAAAGCAAAAAAAAAGGTATGCAAAAATTGTTCAAACAAACCATATAAAAAAGTATTTTTAATAGACACTGTTACTTTATGATGGTAATGTGTGCTTTCTATCTGTAGGTACATCTAGATGATGAGTGGTGGGACTGCAGCGTACACCAATCAAATAGTAATGCAGCTGTCCCGAGATGAGCTTAGGGAAAACCTCCCATAGGAGATAGTTATCTCTGTATGCATCAGCAGCATGAAATCCTTGTTTTCGTTCCCATTTGTCAACAGTATTGGACATCTAGTTAAGATCAGTGTTGAGGCAAGTAGTGCTAGTTGGTGGTATAAAACTACAGGCAGCTTTTTCTAGTTCTCAATGTGTATTAAAATAACATTTTCTAAGAACTTGTTTTAAAAAAAGCTTACAGGTTCTCGAAAGCGTCATCACAAAGTTTCTACAAACTAGCTAAAAATGATTATCTTTAGAAATGAATGTCCACATACAGGTTTACGCATAACCCAAAATCCTAATCAATACTGAGGTATGGATAACTAGGCGCATGTTTACAATTAAGTTACAATTCTCTTTTCCCATCTCATGCTTACTGGTTCCACAACTTCCTCCTGGAGAGCAATGGAGACCCCAATAGTTGGTGACATTTCTACCGGAACAGATGACAGGTTCTGCTTTGCTCGATTAGGTGGAGTGAGGACGAAAGCACCTTCAATAACCACAGGGTGGCGCTCTATTCCTGTGCTGGCTTTCTTCACCAGTCCCGTTAAAGAGATATCTGTGCTTCCAAGAGACTGATCCCCGCAGCAAAGATGGATCTTTAAGAACAAAATAAACATGATATATGTAAAGCAAATGTACTCTCGTTATCCTTTTTATTAATTTTCAGAAAGCTATATATATATATATATATAAATAAAAACACACATATATGCAGATGTCTATACAGCTAAGGTTATACAGACATAAGAGAGGGAGCCTAACAAAATATAAAATACTAAATGTAATACTGAATGTATGGAAAATATTGATCCCCAAGATTATCATTGGTAACAGATTCCACATCATTGGCCAACGCGAGAAGCATGTGACTCTCTGATATGTAGAAAGGGACAACCCAGACAACAGGGTCAGTTTATTTAATCGCCTCTGTACTTGGTGGCAGTGTTATTATTATTAGATTTTATTTATATAGCACCAATCTATGCAGCACTTCTTACAATACATATATTCAAGGGATATGACAAGACTAGAACGGACAGACTAAGACAAACCGATACATTAGGTGGAAAGAGCCCTGGGCACAAGCTAGTAGATATTTGATTGCATTCTACCAACAAACAGTAAGGACTCCATCCATCGCATTCATAACTGGACAATCACTATGTCTACCCATTTGTATCTCTTAGATTCGGAAACTGAATAAAGAACTGAAAGTTACGTTTGAATGTGCCGCATGGTGGTAAGAAGGGATGACTATTATATATGGAATATATTTTATAGGGCTTTGTATGCATTGCCCAACGTATACACCCATAGTACAGCCCGTCATGATATCACATTACTGACTCGGTCACCTTACCGATAGATCAATGCATTATGCAGGGTCAGCGCAGGTATCTCTGAGATTTGGCAGAGATACCCGTCAAGTATCGCCCTTCATCATGCATAATGAAGTTGGAGAGTTGAAATTGCAACTCTCCTGCAAGTTCACCCACCAATTCACGCTTTAGTGTGCAAACCTCTTAATGTACATATTGGCTAATGTTTTTCTTGTTCATTTTCAGTACATAGGCATGCCTATTTAACAGCTATGTAATATAATGCAAACACATATAACGGATCAACGGAACCCCCTGTCCATTTCTTATTCTTTGACTGCCCAATGTGATAACCCGATTGCCAACCTTTAAGAAATACATTTTGTTTTAGGAACTTTAGGGATTTTTAAGTAGAAAAGGATACGAGACACAGAAGTCACTTGAACCGGAAACATGCTAGCAGATGCAGGGTTATTAATTAAAATAGGATTACCTCCAGAAACACTGAAGGTTGCCACTGCATAGGACGGCACACAAAGTATATTCCACAAGGAGCTTACCCGAAGATTAGGCTGTACAGAAAGATACATGCAGAGCACTTCCAGACTGCTCCGAATCCTCAGAGACACTCTCTCCGGCTCAAAGTTCGGGTTGATCAAATCAGTGAAAGGTTCGCTGGTGATGTCATTTCCAAGTAACGAGTAGAAAAAGAAAAATTCTGGCTGTGGCGCTGGCAGCCTCATATTGCTAGGAATTAACTGGGGGGGGGACAAAGGCAAAGATTGTGGAATAAATAGTGTCATACGGACAACAATAGCTATTTACTCTTACGCGTTCTTTTAAACAGATATGTGGCCACTCAAATATCTTTATAAGAAACACAAACCATTAGCAAAAGACTACATCTAATAGACAATTATATAGACTATAGTAATATATATATATATATATATATATATATATATATATATATATATCTCACTATGTAGTGGTAAAAAAGTGAATAATAAGAACTTTCAAAAACCTACTGTATATAGACCGACACATATGCATATATTTCCATTATTATTTTCTTAATATAAACATTTACGGCTGTCTTAATAAAAATACATATTGGCAAGTTTTAAAAAAAAATGTTCAGATAAGAAAAAAAATCCATCAAGTGTAATTACAAGAGAGTTCTCAAACAGCAAGGATTGAAAACGCATTTAATCATCGTTGGCTTTTACATGTCACAGTCCATTAGTCTGCAATGAATATCTATCATTACAGTTCCATCTTGAGCAATGTGTGTCACCTCTGGGTAACTAAAAATATTACCGGAACAAGTCTCCAGAACCAAATTTACTGGAACAACGCTCAGATCTAAAGAATACATTTTATGTTTGACTAGAGAAAACGAAGATCTTAATTAATGTTAATAAGTGTAAACACTGTATATCTTGAATACAAATAGGGAATTTCTCATTGTTTTTCCAAATTCTATTTTTTAACTGCAAATCTTCCCTGGTTATAGCATATCGTAGGCAAACTGAAATACGTTTGGCCAAGTCTAGGAGCCCTACTGCCGGGCAGGACAAATGTATGTAGAAGTTAAGGGCCAGCAAGACAAATCTGTGAGCCAGCTTGATCTTTAAAAGCCATAAAGTGGCATACCTGTAAAGATCAATAACAAAATTACACAAAAAGTTAGAAATCAGCCCTAAAAAGAATTCAACCAGTGATGGCTAACTGGCTCATGGGATTTATCAAGCTCTAGTGAAGCACACATGCTCAATATTCAACATTGTGTAGATATTGAATAAGTTCTTTCTTCAGTAAAATTCTATGACAAACTTTGAGCATTAAGAATGAGGAGGCTCTATTGCACTTTTATTAAATGATTAAAACATATTCAGGTTTCATCCACGTATTGCAATCACATGACGAGAAAAACGTGAATACTTATCTAGCAGCATTGGTCAATACTTAAAAATAAATAAATAAATAAAAGTTGGACCGTATTAAAGTAAATGAGAAGCAGATAGCGAAGTCCTTACTTTGGAAGAGCGTGCTATGGTCTTGACATATGATAACATGTTTAGTGGTGTAAAAGCCTGCAGGTTGTGAGTAGTACAGAAGCCACTGTACACAGGTTATAAACCAGAATCGTACCTGCTCTAACTGTGTCGCGAAGGCCACTGTTACAGAAAACACAAAGCTGTCCCTACAGTAGTCAATTGGTCCAATCTGATAGTATCCTTCTGCTTCGTTTAAGATAGGTACAAGGCTATTCGGCTCAATTCCAGCCAGTTGCCTGGGCGCTAGAGGAAAACAAAGTTTCGGAACATATAAACATATTGTGAATGGCCGACAATATACATTCTTAAAGAAATAAGAGACATACTGCTATAATTCATCAGAAGGAATAATCATATTATACATATACACTAATATATATATTACACACACAAACTGGTAAGAAAAAGTAAACAAACCCTTTAAGATTTACCTGGTTTTCTGCATTAATACTTCATTATTGTATTAATTGTTTATTATTGTAACTTAGATGAAGATCATATCATACTTTGTGGGTGTATAAATAACATGAATCTCAATCACATCATTTTAATGCTGGCAGCCCAAAATAACCCATCAGTTGAATAGGATGACATCAGTAGAGTGTCCTTTGACAGTATGCAGCACTGAGTAGGCCACTATGTTATATAGCCTGCATAACATGGTCTGAGCACAATGACCGTCAGATAATCCAAATCTAGTAGAACTCATTAGGACAGCGTGTATAGAAGAGCTGTGCATGTTACAAACCTTTACTTCTTGGGGGAGCTTCCTTCGATTTGAAACCCTCCACTTCCGGTTTGGTGTCCGTTTCCAGCGTAATGCTGAGCTGCACTTCTGGTTTGCATTTCTTATATTTACTGCTCAGTAATAAATACCATTTTGGAGCCTACAAAAAAAAAAAAAAACTAAAATGTAGGGCCGTAGGATGTAGCAAGCTTTCATATGCTCTGAAGTACTTACTTATAAGACACATTTTTACATTTAATATTGGCTATTCATTCAAACTGAGAAGGCACCCTTTGCCGACAACGATCACGTACACAATTACTGATCAAATACAACAAAACAAGACAGAGAGCCACAAAACACGTGTTAATGGGTGCCATTTGTGAAGGGGTAGCAGATCGTAATACATTTTTAATACATTTAAACAACCATCACAGGTTATCACGAAGATATCTCGGTAACGCACATCCTCTACAGATAGCAATTCTGAAAAGGCTTTTGAAGTGACAAATTGATAATGGATTACTTGTTTTTTTTCCTGGGCAACTCTCATGTCCAACACCACATAACCAACCGACTCTTTTGCTGATGTCAACGTATCCAAAGCATAGCACTGAAGCTTAATAGGGGTTCGCTGAAGCCTACGGATGAAACAGAGACATTGTTAAAATATTTGCTGCCTTCCTAGCTACATTTTTACTCCCACGGCTGCTGAAACAAACTTGCAGTTATTGCATGGCTCTGCTCGTTTAGATGTTCCAGAAGCGGGGGTTACGTAGAAACGGTTTGACGAGTAGTCTTAGACTCGTAGGATGTACAGTATAAAGGAAAGATGTGTGTGGAAGAAATTATACAACTTTACTGCTGTGAGAACATACATTACTCTGAAAACTTATAAAGGGGTCATGTTCAGCAATAAATACTACTACCTGCAACCGTTTCACAACCACTGTCTCTTATCGACTGTTTATAAATACAGAACTCTTGTGATGCTGTAAAGAGTTAATATGGACAATTCACACCATAAGGCTAAAAAGCAGGGACGACTTCTTCTCCTGCAAACAATATGTCTGGGAACACATAAAAATGGCTCCAATGTGAAGCAGTAGGCACACTTCTCCTACGCCACACGCATTCGGAAAATGAAGTAAATGCTTATATATATTTTGGATCAGCAATTAACAGAAAGGCTGAACTTGATGGACGCATGTCTTTTATCAGCCTATGTAACTATATTATATGCATGGTATTATGAAATTATAACATAATAGCAGGATTATTGAGAAGCGGGCACCACCGACAGACCGAAAATAGACACATTATAAGGGCTTCACCTGTGTTGATGGAGTGCCTTCCGGTCCAGTTCCCAGGCAAGTTCTGTGGCAAAGTGTGGCTGATCCAAGTGAGGTACTGGGTCTGTCATCAGCTGTTCTCCATCAAACTTTGCCTCAATAATAAGCATGTGCCTTGAGCGCTTCGGAAAATGACGCCCTGAAGATGAGAAAACAAAGTAAGTCAGTAGGTCTGTTCATTATGAAGCAGACGTGACACAAGAACAATTACACCATACCGTTTTATTTTAGTAAGACATTAAACCTCAAAAATACCGTCAAATTACGTCTGACATTAACATACTACAGCTGGCCCGAGTCCGGCGAAGAAATGGATTGAAAAAGTTTGGTTTTCTATGTAGCCTCAGCTACAGAGAATTGATATTAAATTCTTCAGCAAAAAAAACATTAGAAGCTACAGAACCAGAGCAATCCTATTGATTTCAACTAGAGCATTTTCTGCGCATGTATGCAGGGCTCATGTTAGACGCTCTGGAAATCTCACATCGGCACGTGAATGAATGAAAATGGTCTCCAGGACCCAGATAACTTAAAAGTCCACATACAAGAGGATATAAAAGAAAACCATGCTATACCTAAAATATGCCTACTAACCCCAAGAGACGCGCATCTGTCACCTAATCCTAAACAATACAGGGATTAAGCCACGGGGAATTATTCTACCTCCTGCAATGCGGTACTTTTACACCTGAGACAGATGGCTGTAACGTGAAGGTGATTGTGTTCCATATGTCACGGTGAAGCCAATATTGTAATTGGGTTCTATTTGTATTACAAAACGTCTTGAGAACAGAATTTATATATGATATATATTACATATTTGTGCAACCAAGCAGGGCTTGACAGTTTTTGTGCTTCTCATGAAAACTAAGAGGTCTCCCAACATGCCACGAGCCGATCAGCCTGATGGCATCGTTGTGTCTAAGATTTTGTCTACATGAAGCAAGTCAACTACTTTAATATACAGTATATTTATGAATATCCTTGGAATGTTATGAGATATTATAAGTGTAACCAAGTTACTATATCACATCAAAGTAAAGGGCTATAAGCTACGGATACCACTTTACGATGGGGTCTTTGAGCTGATACTGAAATGTTAAATGTGTGAAAAAAACAATGTATCAAAACAGACCTAAAACCCTTATCATAATGACATAATTCAATAACTAGTCTAATCAGCGATGTTCGCTAATGCGGAAATACGTATTGTAATTCAGTAACTAAAACAGGCTCTCGCTGGAACAGGTAAGCAGCATTAATGTATATGATAAGAATGAGAATCATGTAAACTCAAGTGATCAGAGACTCCTTGCAGACCAACGTTATCCGGGACCAAGCACAGAACTCTATTGTGGAGGAGGCTTCAGTCCATATTACCACTTAAAAACGTTTTATCCTCCAAAACATAAACTTCTGATTGACTGAGGGTTAGACAACCCATTGCTTTCTGGCTAACAAAGGGTTAAAATTCATGAAAACAGTAAAGATCTCGTAGAGGGTTTCTGAAACAGACATTACTAAGAAAATTTTCAAGTAAGACGTACAAGAGCTTAGACTCCAGCCTCCATCCATATACACCGGTCTACAGCCCAATCTACAGCGCAGCCTCCAGCCCAATCTACAGCGCAGCCTCCAGCCCAATCTACAGCGCAGCCTCCAGCCCAATCTACAGCGCAGCCTACAGCCCAATCTACAGCGCAGCCTACAGCCCAATCTACAGCGCAGCCTACAGCCCAATCTACAGCGCAGCCTACAGCCCAATCTACAGCGCAGCCTACAGCCCAATCTACAGCGCAGCCTACAGCCCAATCTACAGCGCAGCCTACAGCCCAATCTCATCCATATATACCTAATGAATAGTCCAGCCTAGACTCCTGCCTCATCCATATACAGCAATCTATAGTTACATTAACACAGCAATAGCCGAGGCACGTTTTATAACACCGAGTTATTGGGTGATTCAGAGAGCCCCAGCGATCACAAATCTGTGGTTTACAGGCTTAAAAGTAAAGTAAAGAGTTATAATTACCCTCTAAGATGGAAACCACAATAAGCAGCTGGTCCGACTTCTGCCCCATGTCTGCCTGAGATCGAGGTAATAAAACGAGCGAGGATTCGGGTCGGGGGATGCGGGGTCAGACGGTGTCCTGCAGGTCTCTCCAGACTCCTACTCCGGATCAGCTGTCACCCGCCGGGACTCAATCCTTTGCCGCCTCTCTCCAGATCCAAACATCAGCAACCTCCACCCCCTCGCTACCGATCACTTCCGCCTAGCAACCGCAAACCTGGCCAATCGCAGATTTCGGCGGGTCAAAGAGAGGGAGATGGAAAGCTAGACGACTTTTCCTAACTGACAGAACGACAGGAACAGTTTAAATCACGTGACACCACACCACAAGTAGTACGTCACCGAGGGCCTGCGAGACACATTTATTTTGAATTGTGTCAAACTGCAGAATGTATGAGGGGGAAGGTGTTACACAGAATACATCCCCTGTATAGAGGAAACTTTCCTAGCTGTAAGCGCCTCCCTCGGGGAGAACATAAACACGTTTCACGGAGTGTAGAAAATAATTCCCAAGATGCTCCACAAATACGTGGCTTGCGAAGGACCACGGGAATTGTAGTTTTGGAATTACTGGCGTGTAGAAGGGGCGTAACGTTTTTAACGTCTGGACTCTGGAATACTTTTTTCTGCGTGTGCCGTTAAATTATTAAATCGCTCGCTGAATAATCACCGCTCTGGTTGTGTGATCCCAGGGTTAGGCATTTGTTTTGTAACCCTTTCAATGGTAGAGAGGCGGGAAAATATTTCCACTCCCTGATATCACTAGCCCATACGATGGGCAAATCCCAATGAGTTTCTCCTGTAAGAAGAGCTGAGCAGGCCCTGTCTAATGATCAATCTCCCACATTACCTATACGATATACAGGGCTGACTAAGGCCTTTTTGCAGAAGTTCAAGGGTGTTTGCCTTTTATAATGGATAGTGATATAAGGGGGTCGAAATTTCCAACTACCCCGCAAAGGGGGGGGGGGGTGCGCGCTTCAAAACAAAGCTGTTTCTACAAAAGAAGCTCACTAGATTAATTCATGATGTTAAGTTGGCGAGCTCAAACTGCAACTCTCCTGCGGATTCATCTGCCAGCTATCACTTTAGGGAATGAACCCCTGGGTTCACCCAGTTTCAATTGCTGGTTCAGTGTTTCAATCTGCTTATTACTTAATGGTGATGTCCCACGCTGATTGATACTATAATACCTGTTCAATATAAGTCTGGGAAAAAGTATGCACTGGTGCTTTTTAGATAATTGATTGAGATTTTTTTTCTATGTGACAAATTCTATTAATAAAAAATGTAAATATCCACTAAACATTTTTTTAAATCTACTTCTTGGAAACAAGGTGAAAACTTCATGCGCATCAAGAAACAATTTGACTCAAATTGGTATATGCCGTTTTCACCTTTTTTTCAAAAAGTATATATTTTTTAACAAATCTATGATGCCTCTTGATGTTTTATCAATTGCATTTGTCACATAAAATCTCAATCAATAAAATGTACCATTGCATACTTTTTATTACCATTAATTAATGTTAATTATCATTATATCAATAACAAATATATATTTATTTATTGAACAATGTATAATAAAATGTTTATTTTATTAATAATAAAGGAAAAAAACAATCACAATCTAAAAAGCACCAGTGCATACTTTTAATTACCATTAACAAATTAATACTAACTACCATTATACTGTATTGGCTCGATTATAAGCCGCACCCTTAAAGTTTGGTGCTTTTTTAAAGATACATTTATTTTTAAAGAAAAAGTACACATTAGTTGAATGGTAAAACATTATTTTATCTAATGAACAGGAATACATGTATTTTAACATTATTGGTATATATTATGCAGCATAGACATTTGGAAAACCAATAGCCATTTTAAAGTCCCCCTTTAATTCATAATGCACCTTACTTCTAGATGTGCCCCTCTACCGCCGCTGATTTGCCACTCTGCCTCCTGATATGCTTTATGCCCCCACCCAGATATGCCACTCTGCCCCACAGATATGCCACTCTGCTCCACAGATATGCCACTCTGCTCCTTTGATATGACACTTTGCCTCCTGATATACTCTATGCCCCCTGATTTGCCACTCTGCCCCTGATATGATTTATGCCCCCTGATATGCCACTCTGCCCCCTAGATATGCCACAATGCTCCCCTGATATGCTTTATGCCCCCCTGATATGCCACTCTGTCCACTAATATGCCACTCTGCCCCCCTTGATATGCCACTCTGACCCCCCCGACTTACCAATGCATCCTCAGATTCCCTGGTGCCTAGTCGGGGCAGCCGGTGTGCTGTGCGATGTGTGTAGACAACCTCTGCCGTTGGTCGTCACATCCGTCGGAGCTTCTTTGCCGGTGCTCCGTCATATAAGCCCCGGCGGAAGTGCTGGCAGCAGCGGAAGTTGTCTGCGCGCATCACGCAGACGTTCCCCGGCTGCCAGGGAGAAGAATACAGTTCCCCTGCAGCGCTGCAGGGGCTGCCAGAGACGAAGATCCAGGTCCCCTGTAGCGCGGGGGATCTGGATCCTCACCCTGCTGTTTGCTCACAGCAGGGCTAAATGATAAAGAAAAGAAAAAAAAAACACCTGCCCAATGCTAAACCCTGATTATAGGCCGCACCCCCAGTGGGGGAAAAAGTGCAGCCTATAATAGGGTAACTAAGGAATGGTTTGGCAAACTCTACATTTTTAAAGAAACGGTTAGCATGAACCAGCAAGAACTGGCTGAATCCTACCACTGCCTTTAAGGATGATAAATAATCTTCAAATTTTAATCAACTTCCTTGCTGTCTTCCATGCAAGCATTTTACTGGTTGGAATCAATGGGAGCGCCATCCAATCAGTGATGTGAAACAACAAACCATAGAGGAGGTGGTGCCCCACAGCAACGGAGCTGCAGCTTCTCCTGAAGGTAAGCAATCTTTTTTGTAGGTTTGATGAATGCATATTATAAGTACATCCAACTTACTTTATTCTTTGTTCAGGAGGCTGCCTGGGAGAATGGTGTGCCCATTTTAATAAATAGGACATCGGAAAAATAAATGATACATTCGTTGTTTATTTGTAACACACATAATATTCCTGAAATGGCTATATTAATATTATTAAATATTAATTAACATGGTGTTTTGCCTCCGATTTCGTGGAAGAGGGGCTGCCACCCCACTGGACCTGCTACGTGCTGATACACATGCTTTATGTGAGGTTTTAAGCCTCAATCTTTATCCAAACTACACAGTTGCAGTTTAAATGGAAAGTTCATCTACAGAGTTGTTGGATATCAGCTACATTACAGCTGTCCCCATTTGTGACCTTCATCAGGGTCAGCTATTTTGTAATGGTTTCCCAAGAGACACATGATAGCCCAGATCTTTTTCCACCTTTAAAGTGACCTATGATGTGAACATTTCAATTGCAATCAAATTGAAATTTTTAAAAAAGCACAAAAAAACCTCACAATAACCTGGTTGCATAAGTGTGCACACCCTCTTATAACTGGGGCTGGGGGAACTCTGATCTCTGACAGCCGGGGGAAGGTCTGCGCGGTGGACGCAGACAACACCCCCCCTAACCGCACCTCCTCCCGGCTGCAGCGGAAGTTGTCTACGCGAATCGCATAGAGCTCTACACGCTGCCCGGACTAAGCACCGGGGACTCAGAAGTACCGGTAAATTGGGGGGGGGAGACAGGAGGATCCAGGTCCCCTGCATCGCTGCGGGGGATCTGGATCTTAGTCTCATAGTCAGACCTAGTTGAGGTCTGATTATAAGACGACCCCGATTATAAGACGAGGGGTATTTTTCAGAGCATTTGCTCTGGAAAAACCCGGTCTTATAATCGAGCAAATACGGTATACATGGTGGAGAAAAGGTGGGCGTGACGACCCTTATCAGCACACATAATCTCGAAAGGGGTATGGGGAGTCGCAGGGTCATAGACAGGGGAGAATGTCGTGAGAAAATTGGGGATTATTCTAGCTCTGTGCCCGAATAATCTGAATTTTATTAAAGACAGGAGGCGAATATTTTGCATATCTTCCTTTACTTAAACCTCACAGCAGCAAAGGAGAAAAAACAATGTAAACAAATAACCAATCAGAGACAGTCCTAGCATATATAAGTCCCATTCAGCAAGACTGCCTCCTCTTCCTTTGGTATGGAACCGAACGCAGAAGATGAAACTTGAAACTGGAACGAGGAGATCATAGAGAAAAAACCACAGAGGAAACTTCAGTCCAAGCCTGACCATCCACAACTGGAATTCCTGGACACAGGTCTTCCGGACGCACCACAGCAGAGAACGGATTACGCTGAAACAGAGAGAAAAACCATAACAGTATCTGGAGATGGGACCGCATGTAAAATATACAATCATAAGCGCGGTACAATCTTAAAATCTCTAAAAATAAATTAAATATAAATTCTACACATAATAGACAAAAAACACCAGAAAAGGAGTTCTAAGATAAAACATTCCGGGTCAGGGAAAGATGGGTGGGAAAAATATTCGCCTCCTGTCTTTAATAAAATTCAGATTATTCGGGCACAGAGCTAGAATAATCCCCAATTTTATAGCGTGACAGGAGGCTCATATTTTGCATTTTTAACGCTTAGAAAAAAGAGAATCCGCCGCATGATCAACTGGGTGACAATAGAAACGACGAAAGGTAGATTCCCTGGACCAATCGGCCGCACGCATGATATCTTGCAACAAACTGCCCATCTGGAAAGCTTGAGCGGCTGCGGCACCTCTAACCGAATGAGCACCAAACAGAGGGTCCACTCCTGCGAGAGAGAGAACCCAACGGATCCACCGTGCTAAGGTGGGCGAAGAGACCGGGCGATACGGACTTGCATAAGAAATTAACAGTTGGGGTGCCCTAAAAACTCTGTGAACTGCAGTTCTATCAAGATAAGCTTGAAGACAACGAACAACACAGAGAAGGGGTTCCGAAGGGAAAAAAGGGTAAGAGACGGAACTCGAAAGTGATTTAGTACGACGCGAAATTTGAAAACAAACACCATCCGGAGAAAAAGTCAACGAATTAAAATCCAACGCCCGGACATCGGAAACTCTGCGAAATGAAACCAAACACAAAAGAGTGGTAAGTTTAGCGGATAAGTGCCGCATCGAAAGTTCCGAATTATCCGCCCAGGACTTGAACAAGTTTAGCACCAGGGAGACGTCCCAGAAATGGGAATACCGAGGAGCAGGGGGTCTAGAAAGACGCATCCCTCGCAAAAGACGGCAAATCAAGGGGTCCCTACCGATCGGAAGACCTGATATGGGAACGTGAGCAGCCGAGATGGCAGAGCGGGTCACGTTGATGGTACGGTACGATTTTCCTTGGGAAAAAAGTGCCGACAAAAAGTTGATAACGTCCGTCACAGGGGCTGTAAAGGGATCACCTTGTTGAGCCATACACCAGCTACTCCACTTGTTCCAAGCGGAGGAGTAGGCGCGTCTAGTACCGGGAGCCCAGGATTCGCGGAGTAGGTCTCTAGCTGAGTCTGATAGGCCTGGTAGATTCCAGGAGCCCCTGAAATCGACCATGCCACCAGAGAAAGACGATGATCGACCACCAGAGGGTGTGGGGAGTCCTCCGGGTCTCGAAGGAGAAAAGTACTCCACGGAAGGATGAGGGGATCCCTGTAGGACATTTCCAAGAGAGCCGGGAACCAGGGTTGAGCTGGCCACAGGGGCGAAACTAACACAAGGGAAATCACCTGTCGTCGCACTTGGTGGATCACGCGAGAGAGCATTGAAAAGGGAGGGAACGCATAAGAACCCGTCTGAGGCCAGGTCTGAGAGAAAGCGTCCGTCGCTGTTGCTTCCGGATCCGGAAGCCAACTGAAGAAGGATGGAAGTTGGAAGTTCCATCTGGACGCGAAGAGATCCACTGAGAGTGGACCCCGACGAAGAGCGATTCTCGAGAAAACATGCCTGTCTAGCATCCAGTCGCTGGCATCTCTCCAGGATCGGGAGAACCAATCTGCTGTCAAGTTGCTCGCTCCCGGAAGGTACTCCGCTGACAGAGAGATTTGCCTGTGAAGACAGAACTGAAAGAGGTCCCTGGTCAGATTGGATAGACGTTCTGACCGAGCTCCACCGAGACGGTTGATATAGCGCACCGCGGACACATTGTCCATGCGCAGTAGAATGGAACAATGAGAAAGGTCCTTGGAAAAACTGCGGACCGCAAAAGATCCGGCTATAAGTTCCAAGCAATTGATGTGTAAGTGACGCTCGTCCCGTGACCAGCGGCCTCCGGTTGCGGAATCTGCGCAAGAGGCGCCCCAGCCCCACAGACTGGCGTCTGATTCCAAGACAAAGTCTGGTCTGGTTCCGAAAATGGCTGTGCCATTCCATGCTTCCATGTGCTTGAGCCACCAATTGAGTTCCAGACGCACATCTGACTGGAGGGGAACCAATTGATCGTAAGATTGGAGAGCCCGAAGATGTCTGGCTTTCAGGCGTTGCATGGCCCGATAGTAAAGGGGGCCCGGAAAAATTGCTTGAATAGAAGAAGATAAAAGGCCTACTATTCTTGCAAGATGTCTCAAGGAGATGTATTCCAGGCGAATAACTTTCCTGATCTCTTTTTTGATGTTCGCTATTTTGGAAGAAGGGAGCTTGAGAAGGGAATTGATCGAATCTATCTCGAAGCCCAGAAAAGTAATCAACTGTGTCGGGGCGATGACCGACTTCTGGAGGTTCACAATGAACCCCAAAGCCTGAAGCCAGCCGATAACTCAGGTTGTTTGAAACCGCAGTCGTCTCGGGTCTGAGTGGAAGAGCAAGATGTCGTCGAGGTAGATGATCGAACGAACACCCCGAGCTCGAAAGAAGGCCATGACAGGCTTCATTAGCTTCGTGAAGCACCACGGAGCTGAGCTCAAACCGAACGGAAGGCAAGTGAATTGCCACAGTTGGGAATTCCAAATGAACTGAAGAAACTGTCGGCAGTCTGGGTGGATCGGTACTGTAAGGTACGCATCCTTTAGGTCCAGTCTGGTAAACCAATCGCCTTCTCTTAGAAGGTCTCGAAGCATATGAATCCCTTCCATTTTGAAGTGACGGTAAACCACATATTCGTTTAGGAATTTCAAATTTATGACTGGACGATTTTCCCCTGATTTTTTGCGAACAAGGAATATGTTGCTGATAAAACCCTGGGGGCCAGGTGACCTCTGGATTGCACCTTTGACTTTGAGAAGTGCTATTTCTTGGTCGATGAGACTTTGTGTCTCTCGATTGACAACTAAGGGGGCGGGGGGGTGGGCCTGAGACGGGGTGGACACAAAGTCTATGGAAAAACCCTGTATCGTCTGGAGGACCCAATTGTCTGAGGTAATGAGGTGCCAACAGTGGGAAAAGAATGCGAGACGAGCCGCAGGGAGCACGGGAGGAAGGAAAGAAGATAGTATTGGAGGACTTACCAGATGAAAATCTTGTTCGTCCACGTCCACCTCTGCCACGACCTCTCTGGAACCCTCTGGAAGCGGGAAACGGAGTCCGAAAGGTGGGATTATATTGGGGTGTGGAAACCGGACTGTAGCTGTATCTGGGGCCAGTGAAGGTTCCACGGCTGGCAGCACGGCCCCGCTGTCTGCCAGCCCGGTGAAAAACACCTTGTGCTTGAAATACTTTCTTAAGAGAAGTCTCGACCTTATTGATTGTGGTGTAATTACCCGCATGTTTGCGTAACTCAGAAATAAAGGGATCCCCAAATAATTTGCCATCGGCTTTGGGACCAAGTTCTTTATCAGCCATATCGGCCAGCCGGGGGTCAATTCTAAGCAGCGCTGCCTTGCGACGTTCGGCTGAAATTGCCGCGTTGGCGTTGCCTAACAGGCATAACCCCCGCTGTACCCAATCTTTGATTAGCCCTGGGTCAAGGGGAGAATTTTGGGCTGTTGCCTCATCAGCCAGCACAAAAATCTGAGTCATAGGACCAGAAACATCTAATAATTTATCCTGTGCGGATTTCAAACCCTTCTCCAAACCCCTACGTGGGTCTCTACCCTTTTTGTTCATATATGTGACCATGAAAGAATCGAATTCTGGGGTGGCCGTAACTTTGCCCGGGATAGTGGGACGAGGGCATTCGGCCCTAAGTTTATTGCGCACCTCTTTATCTAAGGCCTTGCGCATCCAGACCTGCAAATAGCGGGCTATATGGTCTGGAGGTGTCCACTCAGCCGACCTAGGGTGGCGAATAAAACGGGGGTCAAATAGGGTTTCACCCTGAGGGGTGTAAACTAGGTCTGCTTCCGAAGGATCTGCGCATTGTAATGCAGCCTCTGAACTGGTTAAGGGCTCACCTGAACCAAGTTCCTGGGTCAACTGAAAATTTGAATCCTCATCAGAGGAATAATCACGGGCATCTCCCGAGGGAGGTGTATAATCAGGTGCATCCCCCGAAGGGTTTGCTAATGTGGAAGGTCCTGCCGAAGCATGATCTGCGCGGCGTTTGGCACGTTTAGCCGGACCTTTGCCTTTATTGGCATGAGCGCTAGATCCTTTCCAAGGTCTTTTGGGAGGTGGGGACCCTGCAGAGCTCTCTGAATCAGAGCCTGAGGGTTGAGAGGAGACCTGAGGAATGGTGGATGCCGGCAGGGCCGGGGTTAAATTGGCCAGAGCCTCTTTAATTGCCACCTGAATCCAGGCTTGGATATCAGCAGGGGGAGCATTAGAGCCAGAAGCTGTATCAGCCATGATGTTTTTTTTTCGATTTCTCAAATATAATATAGAGGCAAGAATAAATGTGTTAGGGATAATTATCTAAATTCCCAAATCTGAAAGCAGGGGTTAAAGTTGTGAGGCTCACTCACAGGAGAAGGATTATATGAATTAATGGCACAGATTAATCTCAGGGCTCACCTGAAATAGAGACTGTATGTAGCTATAATACCACCAACACTAAAACACCACAGAAAAACGCGGGAAGGAAAAACGTATTTATATAAAAGGCACTATGCCCCCACCAAGATGGCCGCCGCAAGTTCCGAAATTAACAAAGGAACAAGCTAGGTGGAAACCATTAACATGATGAGAAAGCTAGTGCTCTCCCAACCCCAAACGCTATACTAAAATGAAAAAAACTAAATTGAAAACCTGTAAAAAACGGACCAAAAGGTCCGTTTTTTACAACTCAGGGCATCCAAGATGGCCGCCGAAATATCGCGAGATTAAAGATGGCGGCCGCGAGATCCAAGATGGAGACCAGAGACAGAGAAAATGACTGTTAAAGAACACAGAGATGGAGGTGAGAGCCCTGGACAGAAACAGGGAAGTCAGAGGAAAAATAATGAAGGTAAACTAGGGGAAAAAAACTACAAGGGGGAGGGAGAAAGTTCTAAATAAAACATATGTTTAGGCACAGATGTATATCAATAAACAACAACAATTTTAATAATAAAATTTAAATAATAGCAGTGCATGAAAAAGTGGGTAGCAAATGTCTAAGAAGACAAAACATCACACAAAGATCACCCACTAGACAAATAAAAGAAATGTGACTGACCTGCGTGAGGAGCAGCAAAGGAAGAGGAGGCAGTCTTGCTGAATGGGACTTATATATGCTAGGACTGTCTCTGATTGGTTATTTGTTTACATTGTTTTTTCTCCTTTGCTGCTGTGAGGTTTAAGTAAAGGAAGATATGCAAAATATGAGCCTCCTGTCACGCTATAAAATTCTTAATTTGGTGGTGTAAAAATTGTAGGTTAAAGGGTACCGGGGTGATCCGCGACAGGGAAGAGATCGTCCGGAGCGTATTATCAAGATACAAATGGTGGAGCCGCAGAACCCTCACCTTGTCAGGCAAGAAGTGTCTAATGACACTGCCACCCATACCTGGGGGGAAGGCTGGATTGGAGGAGATCGGATACAAGGGGCAGCCAACCCAAACGCGTCAGATGGGACCGAAGTACTTGCAGGGTGGGAAGAAGTGTGGGGTGATTGCGCATCGTCGGACAGCTGTGCTGATCTGCCAGCCAAGGTACAGCTGCGATGTCGGCAACAAAGGAGGAGTCCTCGATGCGCACCCACTGCTTAGGTGTGCTAGATGTCCACTCCACCACCCTAAGTGCATGGTGCTGTTTTCAGAATTAACCAATCACATTCAAACTTGTGTTAAATAGAAGTCATTACACACCTGCCATCATTTAAAGTGACTCTGATTAATCGCAAATAAAGTTCAGCTGTTCTAGTAGGATTTACATGACATTTGCTTAGTTGCATCTCAGGGCAAAAGCCATGGTCCTCAGAGAGAGGGATCTCATTGTTGAAAGATATCAGTCAGGAGAAGGGTACAAAAGAATTTCCAAAGCATTAGATATACCATGGAACACAGTGAAGACATCATCATCAAGTGAAGAAAATATGGCTCAGTGTATAGTGGTGGGAATTACGCGGTATTTATTTAAATTAATAATTTAATTAATTTATTTTTCCTTATTTATATTTTTTTCCAGTTGACATACAGTTAAACAAATTGTGAAATAAATATTTCTGCCAACATAATGTTTTTTGTGTGTGTGGGGGGAGGGTTGCCACATCCAGGATTCGCCCCGTGTGCCAAAGACTCTGGGTACGCCCCTATTGGTGGGGCATTAGACTGTCGCTTAATATCTTTCAGCATAATCGCCCTTCTCTACAAGTACAGCCCAGAGTTATACTTCAGTTTGTCACCTTGATTTATATGTTTGTCTTCAAGGAATACGGTGTTATGGACAATATTTGTGCTCTATAAGTGTAGACGGTGTAGCCTCTTATCAATATAACTGTGCAAGGAATCAGAAGTCTGGCTTCTGTGATGTGGCCAAAGATTAGTTACAACAGCTGACGCCACTGTATTTCTTATAGTAATGTCTACTTTCACATGGACCACAGATCTAAACTCAAAACTTACTGTGGAATTAGGAGGCTTCTTCACTACAATTTATAAACAATTTATATGCAGTTGGTATAGCAGTTGTGATTTACTTATTCCATAAGGTATGACAATATTGGTACTCAAAATTGTGATATTCTAGTAAGTTTGCAGTTTTGAGAGGCATGGTTTTCACATACCGTGTTTCCCCGATAGTAAGACACCCCCGATAGTAAGACGTATCGGGGGTTTCAGAGGGGTCGGCTAATATAAGCCGTACCCCGAAAGTAAGACATATGTCTTACTTTCGGGGAAACACGGGGGATTTGCCGGGTCCGCCACTCTAAGGGGCCGGGAAGTCCCCACCAAGGCCGGCCTTACGTGTCTGCGGCCGCACAGGATTTAAATTAAAACATCGGGGTTTTTTTTTAACTTTATTTAACATCCTCCATGTTAAATAAAGTTTTTTTAACTTTATTTAACATGGAGGATGTTAAATAAAGTTGAAAAAAAACCCCGATGTTTTTATTTAAACCCTGTGCGGCCGCAGACCCCTAAGGCCGGCCCCTTAGAGCAGGGCCGACCTTTGGGGTGTGCGACTGCACAGGGCGCCACACTCCAGGGGGTGCCAACCTGCGGCACCCGGCACCCCTCCAGAGACGGACAGTAATGTCCGCCGCTGGAGGAGCAGGCTCGCAAGGGAGCGGTATCGGAGGTCTTTAACAGACCTCCGGCTCCCTTGAGTGATTTTAAGCCGGGTTCAACCCGGCTTAAAATCACTCAAGGGAGCCGGAGGTCTGTTAATGACCTCCGATACCGCTCCCTTGTGATCTGCGCGGCAACAGCTGTTGTGCGCCGGGGTTTCTTGTCAGATCCCGGCGCACAACACTGAAGCCGACGCCCACCGCTGTCCGTGCCCTCTGAACCAGGAAGAAGACAGAACTGAAGAAGAGGAGCGAAGAGGAGGAAAAGAAGCTGAAAGAAGAAAGGAAAGGTAGGAAAGCATTAAGTGAGAGTGGATTGGTGTATATGTGTGTGGATTGGTGTATGTGTGTGTGGATTGGTGTATATGTGTGTGGATTGGTGTATATGTGTGTGGATTGGTGTATATGTGTGTGGATTGGTATATGTGTGTGGATTAGTGTATATGTGTGTGGATTTGTGTATACGTGTGTGGATTTGTGTATATGTGTGTGGATTGGTATACGTGTGGATTGGTAGGTGTGTTGATTGGTAAGTGTGTGAGAGTGATGGGTGTTATGCTGTACCATTTCCAATGTCTTTTTCATGATCTAATTATGCTCTAAAAGTACATCATAACTCCCATCACTCTCAATTTTTTCCCAATATAAGACATACCCCGAAAGTAAGACATAGTGGGGCTTTTAGGGATAAAAAGAAAGTAAGACACTGTCTTACTTTCGGGGAAACACGGTATATAATATCTACTGAAAGCTGCGTAGTATTGATAGGGGTTTAATTACTAAAGGGAAAAAGAGTTTACAGGCGAGTTGAGGTTTCAGGGACTGTCAGCCTGCTGTGGCTTGCAGACTCCAGGAGCGGTCTCAGGTCCTCCAACAGTTAGCAAGGACCTCCGTGTGGCGGGGAGGGATAACTCCACTCCCTGGTTTGGTCCCTTGCCAGCTGCTGTGGGAGGAGGCAGTCTGTAAGTAACTGCTCTGTGTCTTGGCATCATGCATTTACATGCAAATCCTGCAGAGCTTTTCTTAAAGGCCTTGCACCCAATTTTGGTGGGAGCTGCTCAATGGATAATTGGGCAATATTAAGGACCCTGGCACCTTCAGTTAGGTGCTGCTCTGTTGCCCAAAATGTCTTGGCATGTCCCCTTCAGTATACCAAGACATTTTGGACAATGCTATGCTTCCAACTTTGTGGGAACAATTTGCGGAAGGCCGTTTTTTATTCCAGAATGACTGTGCCCCAGTGCACAAAGCAAGGTCCACAAAGATATGATTGGATAAGTTTGGTGTAGAAGAACTTGACTGACCTGCACAGAGCCCTGACCTCAACCCCCTCATTCTTGTGCGGTTTCCTGTTCTCCCAATACAAATGCAGGTCTAGTTTAAACCCCGTACATCAGAAAAATGGGCAGGGTAGATGAAGCAAATGGTTCTCATCTGCCGTCACATATCTCTAAGACATAATATGATATAGAAAGAAACAAGACAGGGTTTTCAATGATAACCAAAACATACCTCATATATATCAAATATATATTATCTCTTTATTATATTTATAAAATATACACATAAGAGACCACACTAAATAAATCATAAAAAAAAACAACAAATATATAACATAATCAATAAATACAAAATACTGTATAACTTAGTCTAAATAAAATAAACCAACCTTTAAATGCAGTAAAAATATAAAGGTGGTATGACACATGCCAAATAGAATTGTAAACAGTACATACTCCCAATATGGTAGTAAAAAGTCCAGATTTACTGATAATCGTGGGAACAATAAATACGGTAATGCCCACAAAGATAGTGTAACTATTCATCCAAACAAATAATACATCATGCAGAAACATATCCTATAAGTGATTGACCTGGCCAGGTGCAATTAACACAATGCAGAAACCGTGTTTCGAAAAAACTTGTCCTCAGTGTTTGCCGCACCTCTATATATTGTTTGTTTGCATGAATATCTTTGTGGGCATTTTTTATAAATACATTTAGATTTTATATTATACCTTATTTAAAGATTGATTTACTTTATTAACTCTTTCATTTTTACTTTTATTAATAATATTATAGATTTATATTTTGTTGTTTATGATTTATTTAGCCTGGTCGTATATTTTATTTGTAATAAAGAGATAATATATGTACATTGTCTTGTTGCTTTGTAAAATATTAGATTGGAGTTGGATGTTTCTGCAATATTACTAGTTATTAGTTCATCTCATTACCTGTGTATAAACAATCAGCGAAATTTAATTTTTATTTATAGGACATGACCATACCAGGGAACTCTCAGTTCCCAAGTGAAGTGCCACTTCTCCAGGTCTCCAGATCACCCCTGAGCATCTCTGGGTCATGGGAGGGAAATAAATAAGGGATTCAATGGAAGATATTAATTTTTAAAATGTAATTTCTTCCTCTGAGTACCGCAGGAACCAATATCATCTAACAATTTAAATGTAGCTTCCTAAATGCAGATAATCTTGTGTATTCTTGTCATTCTTCAGCTGGTTATTTGTACCCCTACTCTCTGGCCTAAGTGTGATGTATTATCCAGAATTTAATTTTGCCATCAAATGAAAATACAGTCAGTAAGTGGCGGAACAAATTCATATTTCCTTTGGTTGTGATTCATTCACTCGTTCTGTCACTGTTTAGGATGAGAAATGCGGAGCTCTAGCATGTGTACAGACCATGACTAACTGATTGCTGCTGGCAAGAGCTCACTCCTTAAATTATTTAGAAACATTTATGCGTTGCAGAGGACAACTATACAAGCTTTGGGCCCATAGTGCTTCTATATGTAGCATAAGCACTTACATTTGCTTAGTCTACATGTATTATATAATACATGCTTGTTTAGGCTATTCAACTCGCTAGTCTGACTTATTCCTAATGGACTGCATTATATCACTCTAACAATAGGTACAGTGATGTATTTTGGCCTTATTTAAGCACATAAATAAAAAATGAGTTTACTCGGGTATTGCATTAAAAACAGTCTGGTAACAATGCTGCAAAATGATGGAAGTCAGGCAATCATCTCAGCCATTTCTGTTGTTCATGAGAACATTTGGCCCTTTTAGAAATTTAGTATAGTTCTTTAAAGTCCACCTATAGATCTTAAAAGGTAATTATATCTTCTAAATGAATATTTCATTAGTTAAGTAAAACATATGTTATGAGGAGCCTAACGGTCTACCAGTTCCTATAATTCCTGTACACTATGTGTATCCCTTTGCAGAAATCTAGTTTAAGTCAAACCATGCAAACAAAAACATATTTCTCCATTATTTCCAAATATATGCTAAACTAAATTGTAAATGTGATAAAAATGCAATACGTTTCATTACATAAATGTATCAGATATACAACAAACTAGACAACAATGTGCAATGTCAGTCAGCAGTTGCTAAGGCCAGTAAGGTATTGGCATGTATAAAAAGGGGCATCAATTTGCGGGATAAAAATATAATTTTGCCTCTTTATAAATCAATGGTAAGACCACACCTTGAATTTGAATAAAAAAGAAATGGAAAGGCTTCCTTTGGGTAAAATGAAATATATTGAAGCAGCTGCCTAACGCACAAAAAGTGGCCTCTCAGCACTTAAACAACACAGGTACAGAAAAATAATAATGGCGGGAACAGTAAGGAGGTTGGAATTCCTCTTGGAACTGGTAGCATATTACGATATATGTATAAAAATGGCAGGAATTATATTAAAAATATATTTGGTGGAAGCACTAAATGAACCTGATGTGTTTCGCCGTCTAAATGCGGCTTCGTCAGATTACAATTGTAAATACATAAATCCTGCCAAAACAAATAGAATGAAATCACTTTGTCGTTTAAAAAAGGCAGAGTTGATTCTAATGTTGAACCAAAACATCTGCATTTTTTGTTTAAAACAGTGGTAACAGATCAATATTAAAAACAAAAATGGTGGTCTGTCATTACTTAATGGACATATTGGGACATTTATGAGTCACATGAGGTGGGGCATGTGGTTTTATACTTACGATGTAGGGACAATCTTTAGTCAATATGCAAAATTTACAGTACATACATATGAAAAACTTTCTTGGTTACATCCAATATATGTAGGAGGCATTATGTCAGAGGAAGAAATACAAACAAACATAAAGTGAATCCTTAGCGCTCCCACCATTATCATCTTTCCACATCTTGTTGTGCCGTTTTGGACACTTTTTCTAAAGAAGGATATTATAGCACTGGAAAAGGTGCAGAGGCGGGCTAAAAAATTAGTAAAAAGGAATGGAACACTTATAAGGAAAGGTTAACAAATTTAAATCTGGTTAGGTTAAAAAAAACGGCGCCTCAGAGGGGATATGATAGCATTATATAAATATATTCAGGGCCAATACAAACCATTGTGTGGAAACCTATTCATAAACAGGACTATGCGTAGGACACGTGGCCACGCATTTAGACTGGAAGAAAGGAGATTTAGTCTAAGGCAGAGGAAAGGGTTTTTTTTACAGTAAGGACAATAAGGATGTGGAATTCTCTGCCTGCAGAGGTAGTTTTACAGACTTTTAAACAGCAACTGGATGAATACTTTCAAAAACATAATATTCAGGGATATAATTTTTAAATTATGGGGAAATGGCCTCTTGATCCAAGGAGAGAGCTGACCGACATTCTAGGGTCAAGAAGGAATTTTTTTCCTAGTTTGTTGCAAAATTGGAAAGACTGAACTTGATGGACACATCATTTTTCAGCCTATGTAACGATGTAACACACAAGATAGTATGTTACAGATGTTGCCCTTTTAGATGCCACGGGGGGGGGGGGTATGAGGTGGCCAGTCACAGATGACAACCTTTATTGTCAGGGGAGTGATTGTGGCCAAACTCAGCTCCCCTGCCTAGAGGAACAATGGACTGATTGGGGAGATCAGAAATCACCCTTGAACCTGGCACAATTCATCAAGGAAATCTGTACCTGAGCACCATAGCCTCCATAGTGCCACATATTGTCTAGGGCTATCACTAAAAATTAATCACTGCTGCCTCGTGATACATGTTCTTTATAAACATCACACTAAAGTAAAGGATCTAATAAAATCAATTATATTAACATTTAACAAGGTGGAAATTAAAGCCAATGTCTACTGACTTTCATGTACAGAGCTACAGAATTAGATGGTGCTATATAAAACAAAAATAATAATAACATGGAGATGCAATTAAAATATTTTTTTAGGTGTCGGACACTCAGACTTGAAAATAATTTCAAGGATCCCTGTATGATTTCAGCTCTACATGTTTATTTTTTTGCCCCTGAATAAATGGTGCATATGATCACCATTGAATATGCCATTTTAGATTCCAGAGAAAAGCTAGGAGCATTATGATTTCTACATTATCGGAAACCTCCTAATGTTCTTTTGGCTTTCTATGGCGTTACAATGCGCTTATTAACCCTTTGCATGGCAGAAGGAATGCAAAGAGAGTTTAATCTGTAGATACTAGTCCAGCGTTTTGAATAGGAGCCATAATCGACATTTGAGATAAACTGCGTGTTAATGCTTAGGCTCCTGGATTTACAATCTATTTTCAGAGTGGAAAGCACTGATTCCAGCTACTTAATGAGCCATGAGACGGATAACACTAATAAGTGGTTAATGACAAACTCATTAGGAATTAAGCTGTGGTCTGTCTAAACTAACAATTGTGTAAATTAAATGCTAATAGTGTGTCTGAGAACAGATAATTTGATTAATTAACAAGCATATCTTTTTTTGTAAACCAGATTTACAGGATTATAGGAACGTCAAGATCAGTGTAGCTCTGGGACATTGACCATTGTTTGGTATTGTGTTTCAGACACAGCAATGGCAGAGTATAATTTTTTTTTAAATAATACGTTTTTGAGTAAATGCCCCCTAGACCCCCAGTAGCCGCCTGATGACATAGTGCTATGCAAGGCTGCACATTTTGTCTTTATGATCCCACAGCGTGTGGCCAGTGGCTGGGCACTGGAGCAGCAGATCAGGCAAGTATGTTGAGCGCTGTAGCCCAGATGCCTATCCCTGTAATTAACAACTATGAGGGGATAAAAATGATTAATTATGAAGGTTTTAGCTATAGCGCTAAGTATGCATTACTTACACACATAATGCTTTATTACAATAAACATTGGACAAAATGGAGGAAGTTCCTCTTTAAAGATATTAACTTAAGTTTGACATTTAATAATAACGGAGATGCAAACAAAATATTTGTATGTGAATGACTAGAAAATAATGTTTTATTCTTATTATACATGAGGCATTTTAATTTCACTGTCAGTCTGAAAAACAGATCTGTTATACATTGTTATAAAAAGCACATGTCCCTCATACCCCTGCTTCCCCAGAGTAATTTTAGTTGGATGCTGGCCTAAGCCAGGTTCATGGGGCAGGGGGCAATTGACTCCCACCCAGGCTGGTCTGGAATTCTTTAAGCAGGTCTGGTATGACTTGGCCACGTATATCAATTGAAGAATTAGCCTGATTTCTGGTACTGTACTATGCAAGGAGTATTTGTATTGGAAGATGACAGTTTATGTTACAGGACATCAATCTATTTTTCTTGCAGCCTCGCTGCAGTTGGCACGTGTGCAGAAGCATGGCTTTTTTCCTTCCCTTTCTGCTAACTGCGGTGGTCCCTTTTTTCTCTGTACCATCAATGTGAACTTTATACCAACTCCACCTTTTCTACCATTGCTCCTGACCACCTTTTTCTCTGAACCAGCTATGTATACTTCTACGTTCTAATGCTATTCCCTGTAATAACAATGACTTTTGAGTAATTATGTCTGAGAGCTAAAGTTAAATTTATACCCTTCTACCCCATGAATAATTGTCACTATCTATTTTATTTAGTAAGTGTACTTGGTAAGTACAGATGAGTAAAACTAACTAATCAGGTGCCTTAAATCACTATTACTATATTATTCTTACAGATGAATAAAAGATTGAAAGGAAAATTTAAGTCATTTGTTAATTTATTACCAATTTTATTTAAATTTTAAAGGACCTAAAGCAAAAAATTATATATATATATATATATATATATATATATATATATATATATTATACTTGTTCAGAAGAAGGTGAAAAAAACTTGGACAAATATCAGTCATTTGACCTTGGAGAATGGGGGTTTGCACAAATATTTTCCAAAGCATTAAGAATATTCTAAGTTTGTGAAATTCAATGGATTAGTCAAAATTCAGACATTATCCACACCCCCAAGAAACATGATTACACTCAGCCCCATTTTTGACTCAATAAAGGGCAAAAAAAAGATATCTTATTGAATTTAGATCCTCAATGGGAGATTCAACATAGGAGTTGCTAAAGTTACAAAACGGAGACTTTTTCCATGTCTTCTTCCTAATATTTTCAAATACTACTATATGAAAAAGAAGATAAGTTACAATTATAAACTTATGGTATGGACAAGATATACATAAAATAGAAAAATCAATATATAACATTCTTACTGTATATTACAGTAGAACCTACAGGTATAATAACTATAATAGATAGCAAAAAGGGGAGAAAATGCCCTTTTCTGTTAATTTGTTGCACATCTCTATAACGCCTGTGTCAGCTCAATTTGACTTGTAATGGTACCCTCTTTTTGGTCTTTCCTCTACAGTCCCTTGTATCCTCTCGTTCTGTCCAGGGCAAAGCAGAAAAAGAAAATACATTTTAGTACAGGATGCGCATTAACTTGTCTCCGATATTACCCAGAATGCAATTTATCCATCCATCCAACTATCTGTCTGTATGTCTGTCTATCTATCTATCTATCTATCTATCTATCTATCTATCTATCTATCTATCTATCTAACTATTCCTGCATGCATCCGTTTCATATCTTTCAGCCTGTAGTCTAGTCCTACAGTAACACCACCTTGTATAATCTGTACCCGTTGTGACATTATCCTATTGTTCACATCCTTATATGGTCAAATGGGTCAAAATATGATATTAGTTTGTGACCTTATACCTTCATCTTAATGCTTTGCAGTTCAGCAAAGTCAATTAAAGTCAATTATATTGCAATAATATATGTACTTACAATGTAAAATGATTGTGAATGCATGCCCCAGGGTGAGGTACTGCTCCACTGGCTGTAAGCTAGGAAAAATATTACAATTTCAACACAGCTCCAATATTATCCAAAATGCAATGCATCTATCCATCTATCTATATCTGTGTGCATCTGTTTTATATCCTTCAACCAAGAGTCTAGACCTAAAGTGAGTAAACACCCCCTTGTATATTATGTGCCCATTATTACACCAACTTACTGTTAACATCCTTATATAGTTGAATGGGTGTGGCCTAGATCAAAATATGACATTAGTTTGTGACCGTTTATGCTTAGCATGGCAAAACTAGTATGAATTTTTATATTTTTCAGGATAAATAAAAATAAAGGGTAAAGGTTTATATTGTCCACTGTGTGCCTCAGACCCCATTTTTTTACATGTTTTTGTCCTGTCTCTGTAACCCCTGTGTTTGTTATTCTCAGTACCGGGCTCATGTTTACAAATTTCGTAATTATATATATATATATATATATATATATATATATATATATATACGGTATATATACACATACAGTAACTGCCCACTTTATTAGGGTTACCTTGCTAGTACCGATTGGGACCCCCTTTTGCTTTCAGAACTGCTTTCATTTTTCCGAGGCATAGTTTTTACATGGTGCTGAAAACATTCGTTAGGGATTTTAGGTCATATGGACATGATGGCATCACACAGTTGTTGCTGATTTGTCAGCTGCACATCCATGATACGAATCTCCCATTCCACCACAACCCAAAGGTATTGGATAGAGATCTGGTGACTGTGGAGGCCATTGGAGTTCAGTGAACTCATTGTCATGTTCAAGGAACCAGTTTGAGATGATGTGAACTTTGTGACATGGTGCATTATCCTGCTGGAAGTAGCCATGAGAAGATGGGTACACTGTGGTCATAAAGGGATGGACGTGGTCAGGAACAATACTCAGATATCACGTTTAAATGATGCTCAAGTGATACTAAGGGGCCCAAAGTGTGCCAAGAAAATGCCCCCCATACAATTATACCACCAGCCTGAACCGTTGATACAAGGCAGGATGGATTAATGCTTTCATGTTGTTTACACCAAAGTCTGACCCTGCCGTCTGAATGTCGCAGCTGAAATCGAGACTCATCAGACCAAGCAACGTTCTTCCAGTCTTCCATTGTCCAATTTTGGTGAGCCTGTGCAAATTGTAGCCTCAGTTTCCTGTTCTTAGCTGACAGGAGCGGAAGTCCTGTGGTTGTCTGCTGCTGTAGCCCATCTGCTAAGGTTCAACATGTAGTGCATTCAGAGATGGTTTTCTGCATACCTGCATTTGAGTAACTGATTCCTTTCTGTCATCTCGAGCCAGTCTGCCCATTCTCCTCTGACATCAATAAGGCATTTTTGTCCACACAGCTGCCGCTCACTGGGTATTTTCTCTTTTTCGGACCATTCTCTGTAAACCCCAGAGATGGTTGTGCGTGAAAATCCCAGCAGATCAGCAGTTTCTGAAATACTCAGACCAGCCGTCTGGCACCAACAACCATGTCTCGTTCAACAGAGGCGTATCTAGGGTAGGCCATAGGCGTCATTTGAAGGGGCGCCAGTGAGCGGCTTTCAAACGCTGTCTTTTTTTTTTATGCGGAGGAGCCGCTCGGCGCCCCTCATTCTCCTCCACGAGGCCTCTACCTCCATCCCGGTGCCGGTGCCAGCATTTCATGCTGAGCGCTGTAATATGACGTCATATTTCGGCTCTCAGCAGTGAAGCAGCGGGCACCACCGAGCGGCTTTTAAACGCCGTCTTTTTTTTATGCGGAGGAGAGAGAGGGGCGCCTAGCAACCACTCAGCGCCCCTCGTTCTCCCCCGCAGTCAAAAAAAAAAAGAGTGTTTCAAAGCCGCTCACTGGTGCCCGCTGCTTCACTGCTGAGCGCCGAAATACGACGTCATATTATGGCCGTCAGCAGTGAAGCAGCGGGCAGTGCAGGAAGACAGAAGCCTTGTGCTCCCGTCGCTGGACCTCAAGGTGAGAGAACTACAAAGGGGGAGAGGGGTTAGACAGTGATAAGGGAGGGAGAGGGGTTAGAAAGTGATAAGAGAGGGAGAGGGGTTAGAAAGTGATAAGGGAGGGAGAGGGGTTAGAAAATGATAAGGGAAGGAGAGGGGTTAGAAAGTGATAAGGGAAGGAGAGGGGGTAGGTATAAGTAAAGAGTGTGAATTAATGTGTGGATGCATTGAGTGAATGAGGGAGAGCATGAGTTGTCTGAATGAGGGCGAGCATAAGTTAATATGTGGATGAGTTGTCTGAATGAGGGAGAGCATGAGTTAATATGTGGATGAATTGTCTGAATGAGGGAGAGGATTAGTTAATATGTGGATGAATTGTCTGAATGAGGGAGAGCATGAGTTGTCTGAATGAGGGAGAGCATGAGTTAATGTGTGGATGAATTGTCTGAATGAGGGAGAGCATGAGTTAATGTGTCGATGAATTGTTTGAATGAGAGAGAGCATGAGTTAATGTGTGGATGAATTGTCTGAATGAGGGAGAGCATGAGTTAATGTGTGGATGAGTTGTCTGAATTAAAGTGTGAATAAGTGAGTGACTGTAAAAGTGTTTGTGTGTATCATAGATGTATAATTGTGGAAGGGCAAAGATGACACTAGCAGGAGGTTTGAGCCTTGGGACCAAGATGGCAAAGGCAGGGTGTATATGGGACAAAGATGGCACAGGCCGGACTGTTTGGGGACAAAGTTGACTTGTGCTGGGCCTTTTGGGGACAAAGATTGCAAATCTTATGTGTGTGATTTGGGTGCTGTTCAGGTTCTATGTGGGCAGTGAGGACGCCAGGGGTGACTTTGGGGTGTGCAACCTGTGATCTATGCCTGTAATTTTTTTTTTTAATATACCTTTAATGTCGTGTTTTTATATGAATTCCAATTGATCTATACCTGCAAAGCTGGGTTTTTGTGTTATTCTGTAGATCCATATGTGCTATGCTATGTTTCCATACATAATTTATGTATACCTGCAAATACAGGGTTAATATGTATATTCAGTTGATTAATACCTGCAATGCTGTTTCCATGTATTTATTTGATCTATACCTGCGATGCTATGTTTCATATATTATTGTATACCTGCAAATACAGGATTTGTATGTCTGATTCTGTTTATTTGATATTTACCTTCAGTGCTGAGATCACAAGTGAATTTCAATTGATCTGGGTTTGTGTGTTGATCTATACCCGCTATCGGCAGCAGGGACTAATATTTATATATATATATGGGCAGCAGGGCGCCATAGGCGCTATTTTTAGTAGATACGCCTCTGTCGTTCAAAGTCACTTAAATCCCCGTTCTTCCCCACTCTGATGCTCTTCAGAAAATTGTCTTGACCACGTCTACATGCCTAAATGCATTGAGTTGCTTGTTGCATGTGATTGGCTGATTTGTGTTAACAAGCAATTGAACAGGTTTACCTAAAAAAGTGGCCAGTGAGTGTATATCCATATACATACAAGTGCAGGAAATTTCTCTCCAGCTACATGTTTTGAAAACAAATTGTCCTAAAATATTGTTAATTCTTTCAAGGAAAAAGATTAAACTTTGCTGCAGTTAGCTGTGTACAGGGGTAATGTGAATAAATCATGCATTTTCAATGAGTAAGTTAACATAAAGGCATGTGCACATAGATGGGTACTCAATAGATTTCACCCAGAGACTCCAGGTGAAGAATCACTTCTAGGGGTCACTGAGGGGAAACTCTGGTTCGTGAGAACGGCGTTGTGACCTGCCCCACTCCCGATCCATTTCACTATGGGCCCATGACGTCAGAAGGACTGCTCGCAACGTCTGCAGGGCCGCCAGCATCAGCGGGACCTTCTGCCAGCATCCTGCAAGGGGTCTTTGTGTAGCCGGAGCCAAGAGCTCCAGGTGTGCAAATGTGTCTGTTCACTAAAGAGACAGTTGGCAGGAAAGTTGTGGTTTCACCAGCAAGAAGGACTGATCCCTGTATTATACACAATCCAGTGGATTAAGAGACTCACTGATTCAAGTATAGATTATACAGAGCCACTCAAATTCTTCATGCAGCAGAAGCTCACAGGCTTGGATGTTTATAATGTATAGCTGAGTCAAGGAGCTGAAGCTTCACTCTCCTGCAAAGTCTACCTTTAGTGAATAGACACAAACATGTATTTAGGGAACACACATACCATACTATTCTTCCGTTTGTTTCACGTTAGGCTGTCTGGAAATCCCAACCTTCTGCTACTTTACTTGCCTGATAATAGTCTTTCACTGTAGACTTCATTCACCTTGTGCCTTGGTGCTGTCACTTCATGAGCCAATTGATGCACCTCCTTTTAATCAACCATAACACCTTAACCTGTCCTCTTCCTGGTTCTGTGTGCCAAATGTGTTTTTTTTCACATATGCTAATGCGGGATCAAGACAAAATGCTTGGCTCATCCAAACCCAGGGCTGCATTACTGGGCAAAAAGGGCACATGCCCAGGGCCCACCAGCAACAGCGGGCCCACCAGAGACGGCCCTTACATGGGTCTCAGTGGGTCCAAGGGAATCAGATGTCACATTGACAGGAGAGGTACTTTGCTGCACTAAAACATATTTATTTGGCATAGTTTTGTGGAGAAAAAGATTTGCTTCTACACCTCTATCTGCATTATTCTGGCCTCTTGTTGCACTCCCGCGAAAGGGCGGAGCCACAGTGACCGCCTCTTTCCTGTTCCTCCAGTGGCGGAAGCATACTAAGCGTATTAAGGGGAGGTTTCCGACCAGCCCTTTGTGAACAAGGCAGTGTGCCTCTGTGTGCCAGTGCGTCCCTACCAGTGAGTGGCATCCGAAACAGACCCCTCCTCAATGATCCCTTGTGATATTTATGGACAGCTGACCTAGCAGCAGTGGGTAATATACAGGGCCAGACTGGGGATTAAGGCCAGTGGCCCATAACTGACATATGAGTGGCCGCATGTATTTTCATACTGCAGCATGTGGCCGTGTGTAGCCACACTGAAGGACCTGATCTGGAGCAGCAGTGATGATAGGTATAATACACTATGGGCAATTTGCCAGGTGTACCAGGTGGCCAGTCTGAGCCTAGTTATATATCTAAGCAGAATATTGTTTACAACCAGCCTTTCCACAATTTATCCATTACCAGACCAGCCCCTCTTTGTTGCCATTTCAGCGCACTTCTGTACTACTACTGTACAAAACTACTGTTTGTTTTACTGAATTGTAATTTTCTGTTGCAAACTACAAACCATGTACCAGAATTGTATCTTTTTTAAGGCAATTCAATGTATCAAGAGAGTTCAAAGGGACACAAATGCACTTCATACACACAATGTATTTGAGTTATGAATGAACGTGTAATTAATTTTTACGGTAATGTCCAATGTAAGGCATTTTTATTTCAGACTCTCAGTAAACTTGTCGGCTTTTTCGCTGAGCCCGATCTGTAATATGCGATGATCCTCCATGCTTGAACTCACATGCCCTGTTCACCGCCCAGAAAAAATGACGCTCGCGCCGTCATTACCTATTAGATCAACGCTCCGCCCCCATCAGGAGACCGCATTTTCTTCCCTCCTATTGGTCGCATCAAGCTCCCACGACCAGACCCGCCCTCCCTGGGGAATCCCTAAGATTGACAACACTTGCTAGCCAATCGTCGAGCAGGTATTCTATGAGCCCGCCTTTTAGAGCATACGTCACAGCAGGGTGAGACAGTAGAGACGTGAGAATCAGGGTATTAGGCATTGAAGTACATTTTTCCCCAAATTCAACTAAGTCACGCCCACTCGCTCTCTTCCCAGGTCGCCTGCCAGCAGTCTAACTAGAGGCCGATGACGTCTCGCCTTAACGCCCTAATATCATTGGCCAGGTCACAGGGAGAGTGGGAGGGATTGGTGTGCCCTGTGTCCGCCGCCTGATGCCGCCCCCTAGTGGTGTTGCAGGCTGGAGGAGCGACAGCGAGCTGTAACAGTACCGACCAGCCTCGCTGCTTTTCTACCCAGGCTGAGACATTGCGACTGGACTGATCGCCGTGTTCATCACAGAGTCTCCTGGCGCGGAAGAGGCGGGCCAGCCGCGGGGGGTGCGGCGGTTTCCCCTCTGACACGGAACGTTTCCCTCCTGTGTGAGAAAGAGAGATCCCTCCTCCTCTGGCCATCTTTATTACATTCATTACCGCAAGGAAGAGGCACCCGGCCCTGCCTTTGTATCAGCCCTGCCTGCATTCTCCCTGGACAGGCTCCGGTGACCGACCGACCGACCGCCTGCAGCAGTGAGCGGAGTGCGAGACCCTTAGAGCCCCTGTCTGTGAGATCCAGCGAGGAGGCCGCGGGGATCTGTTGCTTCAGGCAGAGGCCTGCTCTCTGATAAATAGGTGAGTTCCCCTCACCCCCAAACCCCGGGCGCCCCCGGCACGTCTGTCATTGTAGGAGCCCGTGTCACGCTGCTGGGGGATGGGAGAGTGTCCGGGCTCTCATTTGGGGTGAACAGGTGACAGGAAGGAGGGAAAGCTGCTGCGAAACCAGCCCATCCTGTAACCATGTTATTTCCCCAAGGGGTGATCCCGGACTCGCTTCCTGTTGTGACTTATTCCCTGGTAGGCAGGCAAGGCCTCGGTGGGGGCTGGGCTCAGGCATGGGGTCATTGATGGATTGGGTTGTTATTATTGGCCTGTTGAGTTGTTGGGGCTCCTATAGATTGAGCAGAGGGTCAATGTGTCAGCCTTAAGAGCTGATTGTATTTGTGTTCTCTAAATAGATGTCTTGTCTCACAAGTTCAATAAATCTGTGACATCATTGTTCAAGTGACATCACTCTAAAGGGTTGAATCATCTCTTGCCACTTTGGGGCATTTCAGACAGGCTCCCTCCACAAAGGCAGGCATCTGTTCACCGTGGGATGTTAATGCCTTCTTGTATGGGGTTAGGTTATGGGAGAAGTAACTGTAGGTATTATGGCGGGTACGGGCTAGATATTCGTTAACGTTGAGATATTCTGAAAGCCTAGAACTATTTTGCTTCACCGTGCAATGAAATGAATATAAAACTGCAACTCGCGCTTTTTCCTTTTTAGTTGGGGTAAGTGCCGCTGGTGTTAAGATGAGTCGGGGATGGCATGATGTTGGAGTTTGTGTACTTCTGGAGTTAGGTGGTGTTACGATCTTGTGGCTTTGTCTGCACTTGTCCCACACGAGCAATCTCATGTTTGTCTCCCATGAATGGAAGCTTTGACTGCTGTTGTGTGACATCTTTTTCTGGGTGCAGGGGGGGGTCACTATATCTGTCAGCGAAAGATAAATCATGTGGCAGTTACCTGTAAACTAAGTGCACTCTTGGGTTTATTCACTAAAAGAAAGTTGCGTTTCGGCTCTATGTCATCACCATACATAATATAGGGCCAACCCAATGAGCACCTGGCCCCGTATCGTCAAGTCGCTGACAAACATTCATCACGTGTTGAATTCTGCATTATACAGACCAGCGTATCCCTTATTGCTAGTCTGGGCCCTTCATAATGCATAGTGAGAAGATCACGACCCTCCCTCTGTGGCCTTCCTTGTGTGTAATGCTCTGCATGCCTTCCCATATGTGTGATGCTCGCTTTGCCTCTGTATGTGTTTCCATGTATTCACAACTTTCTATCACATCTTACGGTTTAGGTAAGTCTGATGTTGTGCCATCAGACACTGGACTTTTGTCCTTATAATGGGTGGCATATCCGTGAGCTGTGACCTCGTTGGATTCGTTGTATGATAATTAATTTAAGAACCTGTCGTGTTCTTTTTCCAAATAATTTTGATTGGAACAAAATATGCGATTAAATGCACACTCAAGCCGGTTGGTGCCCTTACATTTTTGTGGGGTTCCCATGCCTGATTTATGGGACATTTCCGCCATCATACACGCTTTGATGCGAGTAATAGCTTTGTGAATACATGTAGGGATTCCGCAGAATCTCCCTATATTGAACTATTTCAACGCCCCAGCGAAATACCGTGCCGGAGCATCTGATCTGCTCGCCTCCGCTCAGCTTAAGGGAGAACGCTGTGGACAACCCTTGCGGACGTGTGGAAATTCCTCCCGTTGCTTTCAATGAAAGCACTTTCCTGCCACTGATTGGCTGATTCAAGCAGCCAGTCAGTGGCGAGAATAGTTGGACCGTGCAGGAGGTGGCCTCTTCTGTGTCGGGTAACTGCTTTTATTTTTTTCGTTATAGAATACTGCATGTGTAGGTTACTCACAGAGTTCTTTAGTATGCAGTTCTCTATAGTAGGGTTGTCAGGGACATTATACTGTCAATTTAAGTTGTCTGACTCTGTTAGCCTCTACCACTTCTGCTGGGAGGCTCAGTAAAGTAAAATGAGTCCATGGATCTGACACCTTGTACAGATATCCATATGTGAGATGTGCCCACACATAGTATTTTATTATTACAATTACAGCCAGCAATAACTTTTAATGTACTTCTGCGTTCATACAGTGGGTGGAATGCGTTCTGTTTATGGTAATGTGGAAGCAACATTTCCTGTTAAAGTCCTTGTTTTGTTCATTGATTGATTTTTCCGTTTCAGAAGATTTGAGTCAGGTGGTCGATAGACAGCTACGGTCTGTGTCCTTCATTGGGCATCCCTTTACTTCCCCAGAATAATTGGATTTGTAAGCCATATAAATTGTTAATGATCCAGCACTTCCTTTAAATTAGCAAATTTCCAAGAAACGTGAAACAGACTAGACGATATTAGTGGCTTTAAAGTAGTATATTTGAGTTTAATTAATAAAGTACTGGTGATTATTTCTTGTATTTGTTATATACCGTACCGTAGGAGAAAAATACCCCTCATCTTATACTTGAGGTCATCTTATAATCAGAGCTCAAGTTGAGGTCTGACTACAAGACTAAGTTCCAGATCCCCCTACAGCGCTGCAGGGAACCTGGATCCTCCTCTCTGGCAGCCGGTGGACATCTGTGCGATGTGTGCAGACATCCTCTGCTCTTGCCGGGGGTTCTATGACGGATCACTGGCGTGATGTGACCTTTGGCAAATAGGGGGTGTAAGGCATATATGGGGGTCAGATGTGCATACACGGGTGGGGGGCAGGGTTGCAAATTAAAGGAAATAAAAACCAAAAATGCATTTTCTCAATCATAGTTTTTATTAAATATGAAGAAATAGTTAACATGTGAATTCATATTTGCTAAACTTTTTTTCTTATAGAGTAGTCTTATATTCAGGCTTTTTCTTTCTACATTAATATTCCAATTTTGGGGGGTCATCTTATAATCGAGCAAATACGGTAAATATTAGCTAAACGTATGAATACACCTGTTGTGAGTGTAAAACACTGTTGCGTTTCTCGTTATCAAGCTTTCAGTACCCTATTAGTATTTTCTTAAATGTTGTGTTCTTTGTTCTGAAAACTTGAAAGTAACTTGTGATTTTGTTAAAGTAAGTTTTTTTTTTTATTATTATTTTTTTTTTCTTGTTTTTGTAAGTTAGAGGACTTTCTAAACTCGGCCTCATGTAGGGATAATCCAGAACTGTCTCCAAGAAGATTTCAAACCTGCTGCTTCTTTTAATGTTAAGTCTTCTTAAGTGATAGCCGTGTTTCATCTTCCTCCTTTGAAATGTTGCATTCACACAAGCAATGAAAGGCTTTGCGCCACTTATGTGCTGTAGAGAAAGGGCCGGTGAAATTGAGCCGTACTTTAGACACAGTCATTGAACTCCTTTTGGAGACCTTTCACCCGCTGTATTCTACACTGCGCTGCCTGTTCTCTAAATGTCACGCCTAATACCAAGATTGTGCGGCCTCATCTCAAAAAGTACGTCACGCTGTCCCGTGAAAGGCGTTATTTCATACACCGGTGACGAAGTACCTGCTGGTGCCTGGTAGACCATTGTGTGACTTCCGAAGCTTGTGTTTAGACTCATTATATCATGCAAACTGCACTTTGGGGGCTGAAAGGATCATTGGCACGACCCATTCCTGCAGCGAATGTGTCCAGTTATGCATTTGATTGAAAGAGACCCGTTCTTGTCTGCTTCCATTCCTGGGTGAGGCTTGAGTATGGCTAAAAACACAAACTGCTTTTTACCCAATTTTTCTTTCTCTACCCTCAGAAGCGTCGTACTCTACAAGGGGTTTGTGATGAAAAAAATCTGCATTTGGTGTAATTGTGAAAAGTCCTTTCTGCTGAGCCAGTTTGTTAGGTTTTGTATCAGACGTGTTGTTATAATACATGATTCACTGTAACATGCGTGTCGTTAACATGCTGCGTGTAACGGGTTCGGTAATGTCGCTTCCACTACTAGATTTCACATAATTTATTTTACGCTGTTTAGGATGGGTTTATTTTTTTTGTTTTTTTTTTAAACAAGCTTTTGATGAGATTTTAATAGTTCCCCGTGAACATTGCTGAAACTAAATGCTGGGTAGTCAGAGGGTTAAATATCTAGGTCCCCGCCGCAAGTTATAACTGAGAACCGGCAGCCATGAATAGTGATTGTAGAACAATAGTAACGTCCTGTGAGCCATGGCTTCTGGGATCTGTACAGCGTTGATGCTGCAAATAGCCATGCCGTATGTATATGATGAAACAGGCGTGATGCATAACCTGTATCAGGTGGATGATAACGTGTACCTGAATTCCCCCCAGGGTAGTGTATGTTTACACCTTAAGATGAAGAGCTGCAGAGGAACCTCTTGCCTCTCGTAGATCAATGAGTTTGACTTTCCTCGCTTGACTTGTGTTTCAAGCACCGTTATAGTACTATAGTATAAAGTTGTATCGTGTTAGCCATGGAAAGAGAGAAACTCGTTTTGTGAACATGATACCTTTATTGGCTAACTGACGTATAATGGATTGCAAGCTCTTGAGGCTATCTAGGCATATTACCTTATTGTTCAGGTAATAGGCTGTAAGAAGAGATCTAAATAGTTGTAAAAGCTGGCAATCCATTATACTTCGGTTGGCCAGCACCTTTAGGAGATGTCATAGGTTCTTTGCGTGGCTCGCTGACCCCCCCCCCCGTCCGTACTCTTCTATGAAATGAGCTGCAGTCTCAGTGGCACAGAAGGTTTCATCGTTTTTCTTTCTGGTTTTATCTTGAGCCCGGCAGGTAAGGGAGTGTGTTCTGTGAGCATGTTAATGTGTGCTATGGGCACCTGTACATGCGCAGAGGAGTCCATGCATCTGATTGACGGGTATCAGCTGGCGGCTTTAGTGTAGTAAATAAACAGTTTTTCACTGAAGCAAAGTCTGTCAGGCTGATCGACGCAGAACACACGGGTGCGGATGTATTTTTTGCTATTGCACCGTGAGACATGAACCCTAAGTGGAAGTGATTTGTAGAACCCGGCACATCGGCAGGTTTGTTTCTTTCTCTATCGATTAATGGCTTCATTGATGGGATCCGGTTTGACGGACGGCTCACATGTGCACCTGTTAGAAGATTTCCAGTTCTCCGGATGTCTTGGCGATGCGGGTGGCCTTTTATGAGGATAGGCAGAGTCTCAGAGCTCCTTATGTGTTTAGGGCACCACGTGTAGCGCGAGGAAGAAGTATAGGTCCTCTGTCTCCAGTCAGCTGCTGGTTGTCTATGTTGAGGCAAATGGCTGAGGCACACTCGGTGGTTGCAGGCTAGCGGTCTTCTCGTTTTGGGAACAATGTGGGTTATATGCCTCCCAAAATATTTTCTTTGCCTTTTTTGTTGGGATTCTATATCAATAAATCCATTATGAATATGAAGTCTGGCAGAATATTTTATTTCTTGCATCTTCTGATGCCACTTGGTGTGTTGGATGCTTATGGAATGTCTTGGATTTTAAGAAGTTGCTTGTGTATCTTTCCAGGGTCTTTCCCCAAGATTTCCAGTGATCGAGTACCGGCTTCTTGGAGGCTTATTCACTAAAGGAAGGGTTTTTGAGAGAGTGTTATCTCCCTGACTTTAGCATGCTTTTTGTGGGGCCAACCTTAGAGAGCTTCTGTACATTTATAGCTTGGGTGGCCCTGCATAATATATTTTGAAATGAATAGGGTTTATTCACTAAAGGGGAAATTGTGGTTTCTATTCATTATGAAAGGCGAACAGGTGTGTCCAGCACGGGCTAGCCATGTATAATGAATAACCATGAATGACTTCAGTTGATGAGGATACCTTAAAGACTTTAGCTTGTTTAACTGTACATTATACAGGGCCTGCCAAGCTCTTCCTGCAGCACAAGCGTAATGTAGAGTGAAGTCAAAGACCTGAAACTCAACTCTCCGGGTAACTCTCCCTTTAATGAATAAACCCCAATGTGAGTTTTAATATCCTGATTGATCTACGCATTATACAGGGCCAGGAATTTGCCAGGAGTGGCCTTTGTAATGCATAGTGAATACATTAACATCCTGCCAACTCCTGCTTAAATGAAGAAACTCTGAGCACTCTGGGTTTTGCATTGATGAAGAATTAGGGGTCTGTACCCTGACAGCAGCTTTGCATTATTACATATTTGATTTTGTGGCCCCAGCAGATCCTGAAGCGCTATACTATAATAAAAATGAACAGCACACAGAGTTGACTATAGCGTTAACAAACCTTCGGCCATATTGGAACAAAAGGAGAGGAGAGCCCTGACCTAGTGAGCTTTCAGTCTATTCGCGGATAGAGTAACATGTATAACGATACTGCACGTGATCTGGTAAAGCGGACACGCTACTGCTGTATGTCTGCTTGGTGAATAACTCACTTTAATACTGCTGATATGACTGATATATTATATGTATGAATTTGACCCTGGGGTAACTTGGCCTAACAATTGGCTACTTCCGGCTATGGTGTGAAACTATATCTTGTATTTATTGACCCCTTTCAACTGACCCATTAACTCCCTTCCTCACCACCTACCTCTAGCTCACCTTTCCCAGTCCCACTCCTGCCTTCAGACTGTACGCAATAGCATGGGGGGGCCATCGCGGCACTTCTACCTCGTGTGATATACCCCAACACCTAGATTGTAAGCTCCTTTGAGCAGAGTGACCTTTAGTTTCTGTAAATTGTTATATTACGCACTATTCCATTGTACAGCGCTGCGGAATATGACGGTGCTATGCAAATCACTTAATGATAAAAGTAATGATTATAAAATCCCCAGGTTATTCTGCTCTATCCCTGCGTCTCATGCGGTCCTATTTACTTTCCTCGGCTCTTTTCATCTATCTTTTGCCAATGGTGTGGATGCTTTGCTCGTACTGCGTGATGCCATAGCATGTTTTTCTGCCTTGTTTATGTCCCTGTTTACGAAGTCTTATGTACACAACATAATAATGATCGCTGTTCACTGTGTTCTGTTGCTTTTGTGTTTCATAATGGAGCATTGAGGATCTCACGTTGACTGTTGATGGTTCATCGCAATTTGTTTTTGTTACCCCTGTCCTTGATTTTCTCCTCTTTTATGTGTCTATGCAGTCGTTCGTATTCTCTTTTTCATTAGAGAGCTGTTTGCTTAGTTTCCATGATAACTACTGGCGTCTGCTACAGCCGTATGTATGGTCCCCGTGTCTTATTGTCTTGTTAAAGGGCAAGTTTAACAAAAAAATCCAACTGGATATATTGGCGATTACCATTGTAACTGGGCGGCTGTGCTGCACTAATTCATTTGTGTGGTGAATAATATCATAAAAGCACGCTTTATTTTTTATTGTCTCCGGATGACCAGTTAGACTCACTATTTTATCCTTACATTACAATAGATCAGGTCATCAATGCGTGAGATAAAGTGTTCTATTTAGGCATTAGAACGGATATTCTGGTATCATTACAAACAAGTGTCTAGTACATCAATAATTCATTTTCTCTCCCAATCTCTCCAATGTGCCTGAGACCGGCCGACCTGCGCAGGGCCGCAGAAAGCATTACTAGGGCCTGGCGGAGTGCGTTGCGGTGGTCCGACTTGTGTAGGCTTTTAAAGAAGGTTCTGAATGGCAGTTCCTTAAGGAGAGAGGAGACAGTGACTCGGGAAGTAGTGAGTGGATCCGGCTTAATGTTTAAACCTCCGAGCACTATTTAGGTTAATCATAATACTTGTGTTTCCAGTCATCGATGTACTGCTATACCGCTCTCTTTTGGCCCTTGTCTCTTGCGAATCTCCAGCTAGCTCCTTGGGATTGTGTGACTCCAATCCGTGCATCAGGTTGCATGCTGTGAAACATGATTTTGGGGCCTGTACTGTACCTATAGTGTGCTATATAGCAGCAGCTGTGTACGTTATGTCTGGGAAAACCAGTGGGGTGTTCATGTCCAGCGTTCTACATTTCAAAGGCTAAATCTGTGGCCAAACCAGTCGCTTCATGACAATCCCTCGTAACAATGACAGGTTATTTTTAGTTCATGATTTCTGAGTTTCGTCAGAATGTTTCAGTTTTCTGAAAGGACTTTTGTCAAAGTTTTGTGGAAAATTCCGTTATTATTGTCAATATTGTATTATATAATTATATTGTATTATATTTGATAATTTGGCTAAAACGCTGGAAAACAAGGATAGCGTGGTTCTCTTTATCCCTCCCGTTTTGTGTCATCGCTCTTCTTTCGGGGTTTTCAAGCTTTTTCTGAGCATTCAACACGACTCACGTGAATGATTTAAAAGTAATTGTTGTTTTGTTTTTTAGAACGTTTTGGTGATAGCAGCCGGTGACCACACCAGGCGCCTACATGTATTTCTCATAAAAACTTTTATGTGGTTGAAGTGCAAAGTTTCTTGCGAACTGTTCTTCCTCTTTAAGCTGGTTTAGCTTATCTTTTGACCTTCATTAAGAAGATGTGACTTTCCTTGTCTGTTTGGGATTTGTGCAGAGCAGTCGTTCGTATTGTTGAAAATGCTCAAATTACTTCTCTTTATCTGTAAATTAGTGTTTTGTGGCTGCAAAAGGACTTCATTTAAAATGAAAGTGCTTGTCTCTGATCTGGAAAGGAAATTTACTTGTTGAGAAATAAGTTAATGTAAACTCTAATCTTTTTTTATAAATGGACTTCATCAGGTACGATAGACCAATTCCTAAAGCTCCTTGGATTTTAACGTCTGTGTTACACGAACCTTGCTTCCTATAGAGGGGACAGCTGCTGGTGGTGTTTGGTGGACTGTCCATGTCATCGGGCATTTAGGCCTAGGCTGGCACACTGGGTAGGGTGGCTGGTTGCCTGCAGGTGCCGAGAAGCAGGTGTCAGGCACGTCCTCCCTCGCCCCACAACTGAATTATACAAGGATGTCGCAGAGGGTAAACCTGTCACACCAGTGCCTCTGGGCCACCACTGAAGAACCTTCCTCATCTACAAGTTACACAGGGGTGGCCTAAAGCAGGGCTCAGGACTTTTGGGGCTTCATGATTTGTTTGAACAATCTGAAATGTGCTTTGTTTCATCACCAAGGGCCGCCTAACATTATGGATGTCATTATTTTACCAAAAATCAGTCTGCGTTTGTAGGTGGTGGCTGATGATTTTATTGGAAATAATTACTTGGTCGTTCAGCGTCCGTGTTGACCTGGGCTTGGGGGTTTGTCGCGCCCTGGCATGAAAGCTGTGCTGTTACAGGTAGCATTAGTATGCTGCATTACTGCTCCGATCGCCATTTCGCTGAAGTCCTCTGACAGATTACATGGGGTGACCTTCATTGTATAATGAATATGAAGGCTGTAGATATCCCAAGAGGACACGTGACAAACTGTATCTATTTATAACAATCTAGAACCATTTGGGATCCACTCCAGGCAGATTAGTTTCAACGGTGAATCTCTATGAACCGAGCAGAAAGCAATAACCGTTCTTTCAGAACGCCGCTGCAGCCGTTGTATTTCGGGGAAAGCGGGTATGAACCCCGGCGTTGATAAGAATGTATTTTCAGGGCTCGTAAACATTCTAGTTTTTATTGTGAATTATTGGTTAATTTTTACACTGGCTGCTGTTCTGTTTTCTGTCTTCTGTCTGATAGGGATTTAAATACCCAGCTGCTGCATAATGTATGTGCCGTTGGGTAGCAGTTTAAAAAACTTTGCTCTTCTGGTCTTAAACTATCGTTTTCTGAAAGGACTTTTGTCAAACAAGTATACTCATTTTAAATGAACTTTTGACTCATTTCAGAGGTTTATATGTGATGCGAGGAAGGGGGTGGTAGATAAATGGAGCAGCCTCCCATCAGAAGTGGTAGAGGCTAATACAGTAAGGACATTTAAACATTCATGCTATAGGCATGAGAACACGTAGAACTGACGAAAGTTTGAGTCTTTCAATCTGTGAAAGGGGGGCAGACTAGACGGGCCGGATGGTTCTTATCTGCTATTAAATTCTATATTGCATACTGTAAATTCCAACATGCAGAACTTGTTCTCCACCTGACATTTAAAAATAACTTCCTTGATCTCATACTTTTCGCTCGTCCAGTACTTTCTGAGAAATCCTTCTGGAAATATTGAGAAATCTAACTTTTATATTGAATCGACTCCTGCGGGGGAGGGGCAGTTATATTACAGGTTGATCTAGTCTTTGGAAGTCATTTAACATATTATGCATTCTGTACGTTTTTTTTTTAACCGTTCTTGCTGCGGACCCACAATGCTTAGCGAAGTCCGGGAGCTGCAACTCTTCTCAGACGCCTGCTTTAGTGAACGAAGCCCTAAAATGACCATACAGCTGCCTAGTTAAATATACAAGTCCCTTGTGGAGTCCTGCTTTACGGAATGAACCCGTTTGGGGTAATTGTTGAAAGTTTTTTTGTCTTTTGTGCCTTGTATAAATATAGCCCTGGCACCGTATGCCTGTCAGAAGTCACTAAAGGGTCTCCGAAGCTCTGCACAGATATACCGGCGTAAAGCGTTTGGCTTTTGTGAGCTCGGCGGAGCCATGAATAATGCATTCTCGTTTCTCATGCAAACTTTGACATAACCGTTCTGAGTGGCCGGGCCCCGAATTTCTCAGCGCTATCATCTCTTATTGATTGTGAAGGTGCGCAGCGTATTCTACTTATCATGAAAAATAAATGTGCTTGCGTAATGCTTTATTTTCTATTTTTAACAAGCCTTACTGTCTTTAAATGTTGGATTTGCCGTAACGAAGGGGTTTTAATGCAGATATAGCAGTTAGCGACTGTAATAAAAGAAATGGAATAAGAAGGGTGACTGATGAGGTCTGCTGCCCGTTCCCACAAATGTGCATAAATATAATCGTGTACCCACCGGTACTGACGTTTAATCTTTTACATTTATCATTTTATTTATATGTAAACTTCGAGTTACTGCTTCTTTGCTTGTGCTGCACTGATACCCAAAGCTTATAATGTATAATATTCACTACTGTTCACTGAGAAAAGGCTAACTGATCTTTCGAAAACCCCTTCTGCAATTATGTTACGCCGCTAGAAAGGTTATTGTTTTCCATGAAAATAGTTCAGTGACCCCAAACTTTTGCATGGTAGTGTAGATGCGTGCGTACACACATGCGGCCCTTAATAGACGCGCCTGCATGCGCTCATGCAAAGACTTGAACATGCTCACGCTATACATAGGCGCAAAGATTATCTCTGCTCCTGGAATTGGGGGCTGGAGAACCCTGAAACTGTAACTCTGAGCCGAGCCTCTTCTTTACAAGCTGAGAGCTGTGCAGCTTTCACTCTTACTGACTATATCGTGTGACTACAAAAATGAACTTTTTTTTCTGGCTGGTCCTGTCGCATAACATGAAGGGAGAAGCTCTCGTTTCCTTAATCGATCTTATTCCAGAAACCTGTATGTGTCCCCTAGACACAGTCACTGTGTCCTTTCCCAAGGGATCCAGAGCCCTATACATGAAGGACATACATACATTGGCTTTGAGCGGTTATGTTAAAGTAAGCTTCACTGTGATGGATTTCCATGTTTGTATTTTGTGTTCTTCAGAAACATTTGGCTTTTGTGGCTGGGCATTGTTCTGTGTTAAAAGCACATGGGCTTCCTTGTACAAACATTACCCGTCACGCCTGTTCTGCCGTTTGAGCTCGTGCACCCCTTTGGGCCTTCGGTGCTCATCAGAGTTTATCGCCGGGAGGCCAGGATTAAAACTGATGTCACTAAATCCATATCTGGGATTTTGTTGTATGCTGAGTAATCCACACGCACAACATTTATGGCTGTGTGCGCCTTCTTTCAAGTCGGCCCTAAAAGTAGTCGGGGCAAATGCCTAAACTTTTTACCAGCCCAGATTACACAGAGAGAGAGAGAGAGAGAGAGAGAGAGAGAGATTTAAGTTTATTAAAAACGTGAATGCACCTTTGCAGACCTATGTATAGACTTACTATTAACAAGTGCTGGCTGCTTCGTTACGCTAAACTGGACAGATTAATTGTAGGTGGGTTACATTTTATAGGATTTTTTTTTACAATAAACGAATCCTAAATGGAAAAAGTATTTAATAGGAACAGTAGAAATTAAATTGCACAATTCCGGTGGTCATTTCTTGCTGTTGTGTTGGTAGCTCATCGATTACTTGTTCTCCCATGGTTTTCAAAAAGATCTTGTCTATGGCAGTCAATAAAACTCTTAACAGTGTATATTACATTTTTGGCCGGACGTTTTCTCCCTTATCAATACTTCACTTTCGATCCCGATTGATAGGTCCGTTTCGGTCGCCCTCCTAGACATGCTCCCTCCCGACTTGGACGCTCCTAGTCGTAAACTTTTGATCCATGTTTTATTAGCAGCTAAAAGCTGCATCGCTAGGAAATGGAAAAACCCGACACTTCCTTCTTTACAGGAGGTCCTTTACTGTTTAGCTACTACTCGTACATATGAATGTAGGGCGCATTCGGCGGTGGGCACCTCGCATATTTTTCAATCGATCTGGGACAGATGGGATCAGTTCTACCTTGCAGCCTTTCGGGGTCTCCCCTCTGGCTTCTTGCTTCCCAATATGCGTACTCCTTGGGGTCTGAGAGCCGTTCGTACGTCCTGATGTGTTTGTCTATTTATTTATTTATCCCCCCCCTCTTTTTTCCCCCCTTCTCCCCCTCCCCCTCCTTCCTTGGCAGTACACCTACTGTTTTTCTTTTACACTGAGCAAGCTATGTGTTCCATTGTTGCTATCGTGGGTGCTGCTACCCATTTATCTAATGTGCTAGATATGTTCTACTCTGTCACTTGATGTTGTCATTGGATATGTCACCTCTGGCTATTTCTGCGTACTTCCTGTCCTTTTGCACATTAGATTCGGCCTTACGTTTATATTCATGTGTATGCAATGCTACTATATGACACTGATGCTTCGGCTTTGTATTCTTTTATCTCATCGCATGTATTTCTGTTGTTTTTATTTTTATTTGTTGAAAAATTCAATAAAAACTCAAGTGGTATAAAAAAAAAAACTCTTAACAGTGTAAAGCTACACTTCAAAAAGGGATTCACTTTATCAAGGCAGCACCGATTCAGATTCAGATTCTCATGAGCGAGGAAAGCCTGGCTTTGAGTAGATGACGTGAGTTTTATGAACGAGGAACGCAAATAACTATAAGGTTAGCCATCAATATAAAATAGCATAAACACGTATGATTTTAATGGCTGCCTAGCTTCTTGGAATTGACTTGCCCTGTAAGATATATTACATCGAGGACGTTCTTATCTGCATTTCTGTAAACAACTTAGTGAATACTTAACATGTTTTAATATCGGGTTTAGCTACCAGTTAGAGGTTAAGCAATGCTGTGCGTAAACAAATCTATTCAATTAAGTAATTAATATTGCCTATCACATTAATCACTGTTCTTGCTATGCTGAAATGGTAAAAAAAAACAAAAAAAAACTAGGCATGAATTCCTGTATGTTGCGTGCGTGTCTGAATACACCATGACATTTTTGAGATGTTTGTGTTATGATACACATTTGTTCTTTGGGCATTGTGAGCATTCATCTGAGCTCCATTCCCAAAGGTGAAGGGGACATCCCAAGAGAGGTTTGACCCCGCAAATGCTCTCCTGAATGAACGGGCAAACATTCCCACAGAAACGCTCCAAAATCTTGTGGAAAGCCTTCTCAGAAGAGTGGAAGCTGCTGTTAATGTCTATGTATTTACAATGCTGTGTCATAACAGTCCCTGTTGGTGTAATGTTCAGATGCCCCAATACTTTTGTCCATATATTGTACTTCCCGTTGTCTTAAAGAGTTAACACAGAACATCTGACTAAGATTTTACAGGATAGGTGCAATTTTTTAAAATCGCATTTCGTTGGGGATGTACCAGCAAACCTTCTTGCGCTGTAGTAATGTTCACTCATGGCCTTGTAGTATAAATGGCCTATATTCTTGGGACAGAGTGTTTATGCAAGTCAACGATGACGTAGTTTATTTCCCTTCTTGTTCAGTTTGAATCTTTGGGAATTATTTACTGAAGTGAGACTTTGAAGGTGAGCAGGATCAGAGAGTTGCTGATTCAATTCATTGACTTCATTATCTTTAATCAGGGATCATACCCAGAGATGATCTTCTCCTGAAGAAGGCCATTGTTGCACCTGGGTAATCTATTGTTCTGAACTGTAGAACAACGAATTACATGCAGCGAGCCAAGAGCAAGAAGAAAGAGCTTGATTGGTTAATGAAGTCTCTGAGTTGGAACCTCAACTTTGCTGCAAACTCAACCCTTTGTGTTAACTGGTTTGCTGAAACCTTCAAGGTTTTCCCCCTTGTAAGTTAATGGAAAGCTTCTATATTGGTATGCTCTCTTGGGAACACCAACTTTAGGATTTGGTATTTCAAACAGTTGAGTTAAATGTGGAAAATGTCTTAAGTTACTATTTGAATGGAATGTTTTCCTTGAATATATTGGTTTCTGCTTTATAAATTGTTAACATTGTTTGTGGCAAAAAAGACTAAATTGATTGTCTATATTGAATTTAAAACTGCCCCAGTGACTTGAATTGAAGTGGACCAGCAGACATGGAAAAGACAAGCGGAGGCTCCAGTTATTCTTCTGCTAACTTTTGGTCAGCTTCTAGCTTCTCTTGTCAGTAGGCGATGTGTAGCCACGTATATTCCGCATCGTGTTCGCATGTATTGAACTTTCCAAATGGGTGTTTAAAATAGCATTTTTGTACTAGATGTGTGTTAATCACTAGACTAGAAGTAATAATTTCAGACAGTGTTGGTTTAAGTAGTTCAGTCTAAGCATTGGCACTGCAGCTTACCATGATAACGGATGAAATGGTTTTCATAATGTGATAGGTATTTGGAAATGTTTATGCATAATGTAATGGATTTTGTTAGAGCTGCTTTTAAATTGTACTTTTTTGTGTTTTTAGTGTACCAGCTATTTACTAAAGAGGGAGTTTGCAGTTAAGTTAAACATGAACTCCCTGCTATTACTATGCGTACCCCAGTACACCTCTCCTGCAAGATGGGCTCCATATGCATATGTTAATAAGTGAAGAGCATCTTAGGATAGGATCAATGTGTTAAACAGTTCAGAGAAGCACACAGAAGGATCCAGCCCGGCATGCCTACATAACTTAAAAGCAATTTAACAAACATTTGGATTACAGTTTTAAAGACAAGTCTATATATGTTAGACTTTGTTATTCAACACTTTTGAATGCTAGGATTAGGATACAACTAGCTTGCGGTTTAGTCTAATAAAAACAGATTTGGGGTTGAGCTTCTTGATTTTTGCACTGTAGATTCATCAGTAGTGTTTGATATACATAGGCATCAGCATTGTATGTTTATGTATTTGTACAGTGTGGGGGTTTTTGAAGATTTTGTACAAATGATACCTCCTGCTTTTCTGATTTATGTTAATGTTTTCCAGATTCTCAAACCCCAGAACCATCTTGGTTGGATTATCGTCCGGGATTTGTCTTGCTACAGTGAAGACCCCACTGGAAGTAATTTGCGAATGGGATGAATCCGCCATTGCTGAGCTTCTTCCCCTTTCAGCTCAGTGAATGACATTATCTAACGGGTGACCTTACCTAGTTATGTTTCCATTTTCACAACACCCCATTTGAGTTTGCTTGTCTTTCAAAAAGCATTCAAAGTGGAGTACCGCAAACTTGATATGGATGGCAAAAAGAAAGACAAGGACAAACCTGATGAAAGAATGGCCCGGCCTAGTGGCCGATCAGGTCACAACACACGTGGTACTGGGTCTTCGAACTCTGGAGTGTTGATGGTCGGGCCTAATTTTCGAGTAGGAAAAAAGATTGGATGTGGCAATTTTGGAGAACTGAGATTAGGTAAGCAGCCTAAATGAGTAGAGCCATGTTGATTCTCTCAAGTGGTATGTAAAAGTAACTGTGGTCCTCTCAAAATGAATTCTGAAATGCCATGATCTGTTCAATCTTGAAAACTGTCAGTGAAAGAAAGTCATTGGGCACACGTAAGTTTTTGCTGTTGGAATATTTTTAGCTTTGGGTGAAATTTAGGACATCTATCTAAACATTCATAGGATATAAAGAGTGGAAGAAAAACTTATTGATAGAGTTCTGGGAAATAAGTAGTTTTAATTTAGAACAAACTTTCTCGTTGTCTTGGCATGATATGTTTTCAGGCAGCTGCATACTATGTGTTCTAGCTCTGTTATTTTAGCCCCATCTACTAGACCAGCGATGGCAAACCTGCCGCAATCAGCATGCCAAGTCCTGTGCTCTGATCAGTGCCAAGAACCCATATGGAGCCATGACTGCCACTTTTTTAATGTCCGAGAAAAGAAGGATTAAACATAATGCTGTTTATTCCTCAAACTGCTGTATTTATCCATCAAAATAATTTATATACATCCTGCCAAAATAAACACTGTGTGTGTTTGTGTGCAAGTGAGTGTGAGTGTATGCTTGTGTGTGGCATTTATTTCTGGAAGGTGAAAACAGTACTGCTTTTCACCAAGGATAGGCGCAAACATGCAACTTGGTTTCATGCAGAAAATTGGGCAAGACAAATACCCTGACTATGGTAAACAATAGAATCAGTGTTAATCACCCTGCCGAGCATCCTGGTGTTTGTTCAGTAAAGGGAGAGTTCTGTTTTTTCTCTCCCTTGTTACATTATTCGTAATGGTGGGCCGACACTTGAGATATTCTTACACAGTGCAATTGGTGAAGAGACTTTGAATAAATTTCACCATTTTACCCAGTGAGAAGCCTTCTGGGTTGGGCCTTTATAATGGAGTCAAAGAGTTAAAACTATAACCAAAGCAATTCTCCAACCAACAGACTTGAAGAATCAGCTGTGTGGTGTATGAGCAGGGAACATCACCCAAAATATCACAACCGACAGCAGCGGCTGCCTCCAGGTCTGCATATCTGTAGGAAGTGTATAGGATCACGGTACCTCAAATGGGGGAAGAAGTAGTCCAAATGGACGTTCTGTACCCACCTCCCCAAAAACAGAGAACCCCTTTCAATGCCAGGGCCCAAAGTCTGTAGAGAGGAGGCTGGCCCCTCCTGGAGCCCAGGGCACAGGAAGTTTATTAGAACCAAATGAAATAAAACCAGGTTCTTGTCAGTGCTAGCCCATGATACTGTAGCGTATTCAGCCCTCTTTCATGCCTTTAATACAACATGAGACTATGATTTTAGAAGACTGTCCTTTCAGTGACCTTCAAGAAGATCCATGTTAACAGATCCAAGAGAGATAACCAGCATGATTAAGATAGTTGGGTAGGTATCTGAGCGCAGAACACTTTGAAACATGTATCTTGCTTTAACATTATGTCTGTCAGCTTGGCAAATGCATTGAAACTAGAACTGAGCAATAAGTCATAGCCCCCCTCCCCATGTTGTCTTTGTAGAAGTTAGTCTTTCTTTTGTGGAGCTCTGTAGATTTAGGTGTTACATTGTATCATTTGGTCACAAGCCTATAACTACTCTCCTCCTTAGTAGACTTGGTTGGTCAATGAAAATGTTGAAATTTGCACCACATCCACTGAACAAACAGAAACAAATAAATGTGAAATTATTTTTGAGTGGTGTGTCCCCGGTTAAACCTACTTCATTTATTTTTAAACCTAGTTTAAAAGCCAGGAGTTGCTTAAGTGATTATTGGGCAGGCGCAGAGACGCAGCGTCCTACCATCAAAGGTAGGGGCGATATCTGCCTGGACATCACCCTCTCAGCAAAAAGCTCTGTGGTACTAGGGGGCATCATGCAATAAAATATGCTTAAAATACAGCTTTTCTTTGAATAGTTTAAAAAAGAAAATGTAATCAACTCCCCCCGCATTTATTTTTCTGTTAGAGAATCCATGGGTTTGAACAGCGTGTATGAGCTGCCCGATTCTCACACTGTATGTAACGTATAATAAATATAATACACAAAGTCTTCTGTGTTTTGTGTACAATCCAACAGCAGGTTCCCAGTCTAGCTTCCCATTTATTCAGCCAGACTGCTGAACATAAGAACCATCAAGCCCATCTAGCATCTCCACTTTTGAAGACTTCACCCTTAATCAGTCTTTGGTCTCATTTTTGATTCAAGAATTTGATGGCAGATAAGAACCGTCGGGCTCATCTATCCTGCCCCCCCCTTGATCAGTCCTTGGTCTTGTCTTAGATTCAGGATATCCATCTACCTACCCCATGTATATCTGGGTTTGCTGTAACATCTCTCGTTCTTTGAAAAAAAAAGTAGAGAATGGATGTTTCCACCTTTTTAAACATGTTTATCACATCCACACCCTCTCATTGAAGCTATACACATTGAGGACCCCATTAAAAGCAACAGTGTTTGATAACTGAAAAGTACTATGCGCCTGTGATGCCTCTTAGAAAAAAGTGGCCAGAGGTGATGTGTAATCCTCCATTACTCATGAGTATTGGCTCCAGAACTAGCCCTTCTGGTTTGGCTGAGCTATTAATACTCAGCACAGCGCGTATATCTAACACCGTCTGAAGCTAAATGGTGTTGGGTAATTCCGTAAGCCTTTCTATTAGTTGCATTTATATCTTTTTTTTTTTTTTTTTTTTTATTTATTTTTTTAATATATATTTCACTTTGACAGCCTAGTTTCCCCACACCAATGAAGATTATATTTATCAAGGTACTTAAAAGGGGCACTTAAGCCATCATATACACTTTAATGCATACGATAGCTGAGTGGTCTCTTTAAATTTGTGGTGCCCACCTTGCAAATGCATGGGGAGTTCTGCAAAACTTCTTGTATGCGTTTGTGCCTTTCTCACGCACATTGCCCGGCACTTGATATAGTTGCTGCCGCATGGCTCCAGCGCTGTCTGGGTCAGAGACTCCCTTGATTTCCGTTACGTTTTCTTCTTGCTGAGTAGCTTCTTCATGAGCTGGAGCATACACTTCCCCCGGTGGTCCCATTTCCACACCTGTGTCGGCTGCTTGAAATAAATGCAGGGGTCTGTCACAAAAGTGCAGGGCTACTACCTGCCCACTAACGTGGTGTTGAAAGGGTTACGTGGCCTGTCCACCCCACAGGCTTACTTGTCACTCTCCCACAGAGCCAACTTAACCCGGACCTGTTCACTTTACTCAACCTAATTATATTTAGGGAGGTTGCGGTAACCCTTCGAACTATTCCGGTTACAGGAAACTCCAGTTAAGGTAAAAATAGATAATGTCCATATTAGAAAAAACAGTAACATGATAACGCAGGCTATCCCTGAAATCTAGGAGTCCCAAAATTAGGGCAAGGTGGTAGAATGATTGTTATTTTTAAAATGGTAAAAATAGTCACTGCGTTTATCCATGACAAAGTAGTTTGAGAATAAATGCAAAAAATATACAAAATGCTACTAAACAAGGTTTAAACACAGAAAACGTTCGCAATAGTAAGGTAAATGAATCTGTGGAAATCTCCAGCTGTTAGTCTGTCAAAATGTTATTCCCAGAATATTCAGTTTTCCCCTCAGGTTCCCATTCTTATAGGTCAGCCCCTTTCTTTGTCTCTGGGACACGCCCATTCGCTGTCAGGTGGGAGAGTAGCGGAAGCTCAGGCACCTTACAGCACTCCTCATGAGATGTGCCGTAAAACCTGGCAGCAAATGCCTGCCCCATGTTTTAAAATCATACTGTGTACATGAATAACTCTGGGTTAGTGTTATTACAACAGTACAGGTACCAGAGACCCCCTTGTCAGCCAAATCACTCACTGATATTTCTTGGACCCTGTTTAACCCCTTCCTGGCGGGAGGGAGCACAGTCAGCACACAAACCTCTTCATGTTATGAGTCTAGCAAAAAGATACTAGGTGCCGTGTCCTCTCTGTGACCCCAGTGCCTGGTCCCTGTGTAGGATTTATGGCATCCATTGAAAACACTGCTTGGATGCTCATCATGTTCCTCTGACTTAATGATGGGTCCCACCAGCTCCAAGATTACATTTATAGCCGGATTTAGTCTAAGAAAGTGTCACATTTTCTGGTATCCATGCAAGATGTCTTGTTAACCCTCACTAATCCCTTAGTATCGACATTTTGCATTGGGTGTAAGCAAGCCTAGGAGCTGTGGAGCATGGAAGGTGGCAAATGCATGGGGGGTGGGGATTCCTCCATGCAGTTGCAGGGAGAGATGTATATTGTAAGGACATACTCTTACATGCATTAATGTGCTTATGATACCTGGAGTGCCCTTTAATGAAACTTAGAACACATTGATGGGCGTAAAACCCCGAATTTAGCAAAACAAAGAAAACTGTCAGAGGATCTGATATTGTATTTAGTAATTAAATATGGCAGTCATTACGATTTATTTTCAGCGTAAGCTAATAAGTACTGCTAAAGCTACAAGCTGCTTTCTGGCTGCAGACAATGGCCACAGTCATTCACCGCAGCGAGTAACAGTTGTGACGTAGATCGATGTCTGCTCATTTTTTGACACACAAATGGGTAGTGGGAATCTATTTAAAGATTGTCTCTGTCATTGTGATGCCTGTCTCAGCTGTGTGAATCGGCACATGTCTGCAGCTGCAGAAAATCCCCTTTTCAAACTTGGGGAATATAACAAAAAAAAAAAAGCCAAGAAATGACAACCAACAACACCTTAAAATGACCTAGAGTTAATTAATATGTATAGTCTTCTAGCTCCCCAGGCACCTAGATAACGTGCTTTTCGATCCAATGTTCTGAAACACTTCATTCATTGTGTGTGTGTATGAATGTACCGAGATTGAGCGTCTGTGAATGTTTTGAGAAAGTTGAGTCTGCTGAATTGTTGAGTGCCAGGGCCTTTATCATTTAAAGTGTGTTTGACATTAAAACACAGTTGGGTGTGTTTATAAATTAACTTAATTTTCGGCTGGTTAATCATTTGGGAAATAAGTATTGACCTGGTGACATGGCTTTATGTACTGAGGGGACCAAATGGCTTCAAACTACATGAATTTGGGGTATTAGAGAGTGGCTACTTTTTAACTTATCACCATCACATTAACTTGAAGCAATCGGACACTTCTTATAAATATAAATGGAGAACAATTTTTTTTCTCCTTGAGCTTAAAATAAGGTAATGTAGATCAGAGTTGACAAAAGCCAGGCTTTTGGTCATGCAATATTCTGCTTAACTTTTGCTGCCCAAACACCACACCAAGCTGATGGCTGAGTTTACGGGAATGCTAATGAAGTTTGTTCAAGACCTAATCGTCCCCTGGTCTTGTGTAAGATAAGTAGTCGGGGTGTTTGGTAGATTGGATTCCGATAATAGAGCTGGCACACGTACAATGATTAATATGCAGCTGGCTGAATATTTACATTATGCCAAAACCAGAAAAATGTTTTCACAATAATTGCACTTTTTTTTATCTAATACTAGCAAAAGAAATACAGAAATTGTATTAAATTGTACTTAATTTAAGGTTTTATCTTCTTATCCATGCTATAATAAGTCATCCATACTGAGGGGAATGTTGGACAAGTCACTCTCTATAAATTGCTTTGTACGCAGAAGTGAACCCAGAATGGCCATTGATTTCATTTTTTTGAACGGTTAATTGAATGGAAATAAATGTTTCTTTTAAGGTAAAAGTTTCCTTCAAGAGAAAGACATTAGTTGGGCCTCATTAATGTTGTATGTGGACTTTGGTTCTGGCACACTGTGCACCTCTTTCTCAATGCTTTGCTTTAAACCAGCTCTGGCAAAGGTCTTACATTCTTGTTTTTGTTCTTCTTTTCAAGGGAAAAATCTGTACACAAATGAATATGTGGCAATTAAACTGGTAAGTTTCCTTTTTTTTTTTTTTTAAATTTCATTCGATTTGTCCAAAAGTGTCTGTTTACAAGTCCTCACTTGCGTTTTATGCTAGTTCTCGACACACAAGGCACCTGGGTATGGTATGGGATAGATATGTTCTGTACATTACTGAGGCCGATTGACAAATTGGAAACCAGCAAAGCAACAATTTTTAAAAGCTAATGATGGATGGTGAGGGGTGCCAGGCCAGGGCCATTGTGGCTATTACTGCTAGAAAGCATTCACATGTTTAATATTCCTAAAATGATGCCCCCTTTATGTCAAAGCTCATTTTTTATCTATTAATATGTTTGCACCACAGTTGTCATCTGAACTGATCCGATCAAAATGTCGCGTGGATAACAGTTAATACTTTTAATACCAATGCGCCCCTTAGTGTTAGTTGGGGTGTTTTTATAAATGCTATTACACCCCCCCCCCATTTTTTTAAAATACATAAATTGTGTACCATGCTCGTGTACATGTTAAATAAATGTAATCCTGTTTGAAAACAAAGAGCCCTTTTCTGTAGTTACTTGTTGGAAACATTTCAGCGGGGCTGCTTAATTTGTTCCCTCTGCACTGCTCTGGCTGCCTGCCAAACTCTGACATCACAGACGGGTGCTTGCGTTACAGTCTGCCGGTGTAAGGGGGGGCTGGGAGTGGTTGTAGGAGGTCAGGCTGCTGTCATGTAATACACGGAGGGCACTGAGGCACTCTAGGAGGAACAGCGCCTTTCACATATTGTGTGAATTGGCCCCTTCTAATACCCGGAGTGTATTCCTCCCCATGACTGGCTTGTGGCGTCACTCCAAATGTCACCTGAGTGGGTAGATTGCGCAATCTGATTTGCATGACTTTCTATGCCTCTGTGTCTTTTGCGTAGAAGTTCTGTTCGATGTTGTGCAGCCCACACAGGATTGGGGAAACATGCCTCCTTCATGCCTGATGCTAAAAGTATGAGGTCCCGTAATGTTTATCGTTTAATTCCCTCTTGGCAAAGCGTGATGAGGGGCTAGGAGCTGTCGATTTGGAAATACCTTCATTTGGCTTTAATCAACATCAGGGAGGAAGTAAATCTTTAGAACTTTAATAGCCAGAAACAAGTAGTCTTTATGTGTTCTCGTGTTGAGGCAGTAACCCTTTACTTTTGCTGGCTTCCCAATTATATATATTTACAAAAGTTTGGCTAACTTACAAATGTTCTTGTTTTTGGGGAAAAAAAAGTATCCATTAAAATAACACCAGAAACACAGTGTAGACATTGTTAGTGTTGTAAATGACTATTGTAGCTGGAAACGGCTGCTTTTTAATGGAATTTCTTCCTAGGCGTACAGCGGCCCCTAATCACTCCCATCACTCCTGTGTTCCAATGGCACGGTGTTTCCACAAGAGCCGGATTGCGCAGAACACAGTGTTTTATTGTCCAGTAATTTATAATCTACTGTATGTTCTGCACTTGGACAAAAAGTTTTGGTGTGTTTTTGTTGTTTTTTCTGTAACAATATTTGAAATGACCAAAGGGGACAATTTGTTTCAGGGAATGTGGCTCGAGATGTTTTATTGTGTCTTATTAATAGTTATTTGTAACAGAATATGTTTAAAAGAAGCTGAACACATTATAAGTAGACAATTTCATTTATAAACCCATTTTCTGTACACGTGCAAGTGGCTTTTAGGGGAGGAAAAAGGGACAGCGGGATCTTAACCCCTTGATGACAATTGCCAGTCCGTCTTTAAACGGGTGCAGAAAGCGATCTATTTTCGCTTTCTGCACCGAAACGGCGTTGCTGTAATGCCTCGACCTCGAGGCATTCAGCAACGCCATGATTGGCACAAAGGGGCCATCTCTGGCCCCTCCCCGGGGCGTCAACGAACGGTCACAACGGTCACAGCCGCCGCTGCCGGTGATCTTCACTATCGGCAAGATGGCGACCGTCCTGAAAAAAAAAAAATAAAGACGAAAACGTTTGCTAGACGGTCTCCAGACCCTCTAGAGAACTCTGGCTCCACTTGCAGGTTGAATACAGGTACTGCATTCACCATGCAAGTCACTGGAGCCCAGCTTTCTAATCACAGTGTGATTAGTAAAAATAAATTAAAAATGAAATAAAATTAATAATAATTAGAAAAAATAGTAAAAAAACCAGTAAAATGTAAAAATAATTTCCTACTGATGTCACTATCAGGGGAACCTTCAAGTTGAAAAAAAGTTAATTTTTTTTTTTAAAAAAGGCAAAAAAAAATAAAATATATATATAAAAAATATATTTTTGTGAGCAAGTCCTAAAATTAGCATATTAGCTTAAAACAATTCTCGCATGGAAAGAGTTAAAATACTGGCATATTAAATGCCCATGGGTTGTCTACTTTTAAAAAATGTATGATTTGATGGGGTAAATTGAATTGGCCGGGTTCAACAAGGTCCCAATTAACAGGGGGGGAAGGATGGCCACACATCTAATTTCCAATTAGAAAAATGCACACGTACCAAATGTGGCCTTTTAGTTCCCCCAAAAAATGACAAACCCATGCATGTGGGGTATCACTGTACTCAGGAGATGTTGCTGAACACATATTGGGGTGTCGTGTGACAGCGGCATATACCAGGAGCTGTAAATTCATACATAAAGTAGGTGTGTGTGGGGAAAAATACACACAAAAATACTACTGCAAACCTTGAAAAATGCTGGTGGTAAAATGTGTGCATGCAAAGAGTTAAAATACCAGCATTTAAAATACCCTGTGGTGTCTAGTTTTCAAAAATATATGGTTTTGTTGGGCACACTGAAATGGCCCGGCTCAAAGATGTACCAAATAGGGCATGGGCAGTGGATCCCCAAATGCCAAAGTTCAAAATGCATATGGAGGGATTCTGCTCGTTCCCCTAATCCATTTGCAAGGGGGGCACTGCAAAAAATAAAGGGTCCTCTCCGCCATCGTATTCATTAAAGTGCCCATTGTAGCTGGAGTGTCTCTAACGGTTCTTGTTCTCTCAGTGAAGATGCCGATCAGCTGATGCTCTCTGTAACTGTTCATTTTTATAATTGTAAGATTGCTCTCTCTGGCTGTTTTTTTTTTCTACTTTTGACATATATGGTTTCTACAAAATTGTTGTTGTAAGCGAGTACGGTTTCAAACATAATATTTCCATCACATTAATGAAAGGGTCCTTCGTACGATCCCCGCAATTAGTGCTTAGTCTCCGCTGTGTATTGAAGACACATGGGTTAGAAACCCAGTCATCATGGTTCTTATTATATCATGGAGCCACGTCTCCGCTTCCTCCTTACAAAACAAAAAGAGAGCAATTGAGCGCAGGACCTTACATTGTTTTTACCATACCTCATGCGTGTTAATCATATGTCGGTTTCCACTGTAATAGCTAGTGAATGCATGACGGGTTACATTGGTATGGTGGTAAATTACAATATGGCGCCCATTAAAATCTATGCTATTACATCATCCTATAATACATGTTACTCCCCCAGGATCGAAGTCTGTAATGGATAAGATGCTATCAAACACACACACACACACACACACCCACACCCACACCCCATTTAACTATAGTGAATATAAGGAAACTCCTGGTATGTAACCTTGCTGTGTTTTCAACGTCATTCAGCTGTGTTTTCCACGTTATAATGTTTTACTTATTCCATTTCAGGAACCCATGAAATCCAGAGCACCACAACTACATTTGGAATACAGGTTCTACAAGCAGTTGGGATCTGGAGGTACTTTTTTGATTGAATCTTATTTGTCCCTGCAGGTTTCCTTTCTGGTAAAATCATTTGTCCGCCCCTGACGTTTATTGTACATCTCTTAGTATGAGCAGCGCTTTGTCGCTGTGCATCCAGAGGTGTGATTTATTTTTTTACAATTGACTATGGATTCTAGATAAAGAGTTAAGTTTTCTAAATTTGAGTCGAGGCTTTGCTCGGTTTATGATGGTAGATCCTAGTACTGGAAGTAAGAGTACTGGCAGTAATTCAATGCAAATTGATGCTTTACTCATGTGGCACATTGCAAAGCGTTACAAATGTCTGTTTTAAGTGTTACGGCAAATTCTATGTGTTACTTAGTATTCTAAAACAAGGTATAAAACGAATAACAAAGAATAACCGTATGAAACAATTCAGCTGCTTATAAAACCAGGTAATAGTTAAAAACAAGTTTTATAATGTACTGTCTATACTTAACCCCTTAATGACAAAGCCCATACATGTACGGGCTCAAAATGCATTGTTTTCAATGGGTTTAGGGAACGCCCATTGTCCTTAAGGGGTTAAGGAAATGTAAAGTACGCTTCTCGGGGGGGGGGAGTTGGGGCTATGCAAAGTTAGGTCTCATCACTCAAGGATATATAGCAAGTTATATGGGGCCTCCTTAATTGGTGAGATGAGATTTCTTAACTTAATACTTAGTGGGTATATGCGTTAGTCTAGTTTTGTGGAAGGTAATGGAATGAGAATGGGATTTACATTTTTCATTAGTACCTCAAATAGTTTATTTGAAATTAATATTTCTGACTGCTGTAAGAGATTTCAGATCATCCCACCGCCTCCGTCCTGTCTGGGTTTTTGTACGCATGCACAGCTTGTGATGCATAGAATTGACATACAATTGTCGGCACGTATGGTAGGGTAATGAAGCTGCCTCCTAAATCCATGCACGGACAGTCATTCATAACGTATATTTCTCCACTAGTGACAAGGCTCGGGTTTAATTGTTACCTGGCCTGTCTGGTCAGTGGTCAACTGAAGACTAGCTCATGGAGGGGAGAGGGGCCAAGCTTCTTGGCAAACTATGTTCAAGTAGAATCATGCTGCATATGCTTCAGTATTTCATTAAAGGCATTGCATGGCTGTTAATTAAAGTTGTCCTGTGTAGGGAAGGGGACGTTTTGAATGTTTACTTAAGGAAACTTCAACTTTAGAGCTTGTAGCACATAACTATGAAAATGTGTTGGATTGGTGAATGTGGAGCACTGTGAGCCAGCAAGCGTATCTTACGCATGTGGCTTTTTATTTTTTCCCTTTACCACTGACTAGACACAAGCTTAAATAATTATAGTTAACCTAATGATTTCAAATTACACGATCTGACGTTTCACATAACATGGAGAACATGTTGAAACTTACCATCACATGAGCTGTATATAGCGTGTATTTTTTATTTAGTAAAGGTAGTGTATCATTTTTGTTTTATGCACAAAAATATGTGGTGAATATTCTCAAATAGACCACCTCCTGCATGTTATTTAGCTAGGGGACAGGGAAGGGTACAATTCCCCTATGCATTTCCAACTGGACCACATAGCCATCATACTCATTAATGTTTATATAATGGCTTGTGTGTCCCTTTAAAGAGACACGGACTCCTGTCTGTCTTCTTTTCTTTTCTTAGGATTGGTTTAGGGCTGCAACTAACGATTATTTTAATAATCGATTAGTTGGTCGATTATTTTTTCGATTAATCGATTAATCGGATAAAAAAATACATTATTTTAAATTGAAGAAAAATTGCAATAAAAAACGTACAATTTACACTTTCATCTCTTTATTGCAATGGCCTCTCTCTATTCACCTTCTTATTTTACTGACATAATAATAAAAGCTACAAGAACCCAAACACAGTGTTTCTCAAACTAGGTTTTAATACAAAGTTATTAGTAAATATTAATTCATATGTTAACTATTTTCATATTTAATAAAAACTGAGAAAAAAGCCTTGTTTAAATTTTTTTATTTACCAAACTGCCCCCAGTTATGCACATCTGACCCCCAGCTTGCCACTCTGCCCCCATATATGCCTTATACCTCTTATATGCCAGATTCCACTGTGCCCCCTGATATGCCACTGTGCCCCCTGATATGCCTTATACCCCCAGATATGTTTATGCCTCCCTGATATGCTTAATATCCATATGCCTTATACCCCCTATATGCCCTAAAAATTCATAATACCCCCCATACACCACTATAACTCACCTATACACCACTCTGGCTCCTCCCCCTCCCATACACCACTCTGGCTCCTCCCCCTCCCATACACCACTCTGCCTCCTCCCCCGCCCATACATCACTTTGGCTCCTCCCCTCCCATACATCACTTTGCCTCCTCCCCCTCCCATATACCACTCTGCCTCCTCCCCTCCCATACATCACTTTGGCTCCTCCCCCTCCCATACTCCACTCTGCCTCCTCCCATACACCACTCTGCCTCCTCCCCCTCCCATACATCACTTTGGCTCCTCCCCCTCCCATACATCACTTTGCCTCCTCCCCCCTCCCATACTCCACTCTGCCTCCTGTGAACCTCCGTTTCTGACAAGACACCAGGGAGCCGGGTAGAGAGGCAGAGTGGCGTATGAGAGGGGGAGGAGCCAGAGTGGTGTATTGGAGGGTGGCTCCCATACACCCCTCTGACTCCTCCCCCCTCCCATACACCGCTCTGCCTCTCTACTCGGCTCCGTTACTGAAGGCACTTTCACTGCAGCTTCATAGAAGCCACAGTGTAAGTGAAGGGCAGTAACGGAGTCTGTCTGTGCGATGCAGACCCTCACCGGCTATCAGAGAGGATGAATCTCTGTCAGCCGGTGGGGGTCTGCATCGCACAGACAGACTCCGTTACTGCACTTCACTTACACTGAGGCTTCTATGAAGCTGCAGTGAAAGTCCTTGTCAATAACGGAGCCGGGAGAGAGGCAGAGTGACGTATGGGAGGGGGAGGAGTCAGAGGGGTGTATGGGAGGGGGGAGAGAGACGGAAGTGAGAGACCGGCCGACAGTGAGGGGAATCCAGGTCCCCTGCAGCGTAGCGGGGGATCTGGATTCCGGTGTTATAATCCGATCTCTGTTTGAGGTCGGATTATATAAGGAGAGGAGTTTTTCAGAGCATTTGCTCTGAAAAAAACCTCTTTTTATAATTGATAAAAATCGATCCGATTAATCGATGATGAAATTCGTTGCCAACGATTTTCATAATCGATTATTATCGATTTTATCGATTAGTTGTTTCAGCCCTAGATTGGTTAGTTTTCTTATAAGATGGCTGCCTCTATGTGTCGATCACTCAGTGAGTGGGTCTGGTCAGTCAGGAGTGCCAGGGGTCAGGATTGAAAGCTTGCTTACATGAACTCCCAGGGCATTTCCCCCTTGTAGCTGGGGTTGGCAATGGACCTAGTGGTGTCTTCTCCATGGTATAAAGAGGGAAGTCTGTTGGGAAGGCTATGGTGCTGATGGCAAACTAAAGGGCTTTTTGAAGCCCTTCTTGTTTCCCAGGGTGCATGAACGTTGGCAGGGCTCAGTAAATAAATTATTTTTCTTAAGAGCAAACATTCTGCAGTCCTGTACAATATAAATATGGGGTGGTTAAATACCCCGTCCGTGATTTTACCAAGTAAATCACTGTCCATCTCCTCTATTGAAGCTGCCGCAATGATTTTGTAACTAAATGCATCATGAGAAACATTATTCTTAGTACAGTTCAAAGTTGTTAAATGCAGCAGAGCAGGTGAAACTGTATCTTTAAGCAATCGGCGCATTCACTATAGCTAACACTTAATTGTCTAAATTCAGTCACTGATGAATCCTTAAATTGTATTGGTTTTGCCCAAAGTTCTGTTCTATAACTTAATTTCGTGTAAGTGAACTTAAAAGTTACTAGGTCATACCCGAATGCTTTTGCTCAGCTTTATGAAACCGAATCTCCTCAAGTGAGACGGTGCTTAGAAAAGTCGTCCCTGGATGAAGCCCTTGTCATGTCGAGCTGAAGTATTTCAGATGAGTTCTCTTGAGTTTTATGTGGTTACACTTAGTTGGCACTGTTTGTAAAATATGTTTATCAGCAAATGTTCTTGAACAGACTTCAAGATTTGTGCAAAATACAAACTGTGCCAGCTAACCGCAACTACATAAAACTTAAGAGCTGATCTGACATACTAATCCTCAACATGACAAGTGCTTCTTCTAGGGATGACTTGTGGATAAAAAGGGGGGCTATTAAAAGGCAGTTCCCTTTTAATGATTGTGTTCGCAAACATTATTCAAGTGCTTTAAGTACGTAGTGAACCTTTTCACTACGGGAGAAAGTGTGCGCCAGGGGTAAATCAACAGCTATGGGCTGAATGCTAACTACATGGTAAACAGGCGGGAGGCGGTGGCAGCCCTTCCTCATTCCTAAGGCAACAAGTCATATGAAAGCATCATGGGGCCAGATGATTCCTACTTGCCTTCAGACCCTACCCAACCCTACTTTGTATCTAGACATGTGAAAAGCTTTGTGAAACCAACTTTGGCATTTCAAAACTCCTAGTGGGTTTCCAAAGAAAAGAATTATGAAACGCTGTCTGTGATGAGTTGTCTGTAGCCACAGTCAACCTACAGACATGCGTCCCTGGGTATATTCGATAAACTCTAGGACATTATAGACCAGAAACTTCAGTGGTTGCGTGTTCTTGCCGCTCATCATATGTCTAACATGTTAAATGTCCTATGTGCATGTTTCCCAGGATTGCTGACTTCTGCAATATAAACTACTGCATAGGAGAGAGTTGATTAGCATTTCATTATGAGGGTAACATCTGTTGGTGGACATGATAGTAGGCTGGCTGCTTAGTTCTTTGGGTTATAAATAGAGCAGAATGACTGGCATGCATATTTTCATCTGGGCGGTGTAACACATTTCTCTTGTTGGAAATATCGAGCATGTGGTTTTGCGAAGCTCTGGCAGTTCTTTGACACTTTACATGGTGCCGGAAAGAAATGGTATTAATGTAATCTATTTTATGCCAAGATGGGCTTTTTTTTTGTTCTCTTTTCAACTTGAGGTTTTAAACATTTTATCCTTTAGTATTTGTATTGAGGAACAGATTTCACATAAGCCGTAAATTGAAATACGTCCTGGACACAATGAGGAGTTTAAATTTTCCCAGTATGCAGTAGGCCCAGGGGTGCAGCCGGACGGCAAACACAGCAGTAAAAAGACAGGCATTTTTGTATCCATGATTATAAAAATATGTTGACTTGGAGGAAAGTGAGTACTAGAGGTTCGCTGCCGATATATGGCCGTCTGTGTGTTACCCAAGGCTAGTTAGGGGTTCAGTCTGGCAACCACAATTGATTGGTGTTGTAGTGAGGAACTATAAGGTTTTGGGTAGAGTGGCTGCACTTTCCTTTGTTCGTTATAGTAATGGGTATTAAAGTGAACTTTAATCTATTACCAAAACTGCTGGTCTATAACTGTAAGTTCCTATCAAGAAGATGTTTCGGTGAGATTTTTTTTGCTCGATGAGACTTTTAACATTGATCTCCGTAGGGCTTGAGCCAGCCAAGGATCTCGATAGTTCCAGCAATAACTTGGTAACTGTCCGATCTTCATTAACTGGTTAGCAATGTGAGCGAGGGCCTCAAAAATAACACCTTTTTTATGTTTAAAAGTAATGCAAAGCTCACGTCTTAGTTGTGTGATCAGGATAAAAAACGTAATTGACTGATGCAATAATCTCAAAAACAGAGAGACCGATTGACTGTTTGTATATGTGATTGTTTTGGCGGTTATTTAAGAACACCTGCTGCATTCCTAGTGGTTTAGTGCAGTTAGCGCTTGAATGATCAAAAGTGTTTTTAAGTTGTTAAACTTGTTCTTCTTCGTAAAGCTTAGATAGAACTGTGACGTTATGAGCGTAGTTTGAGTTTTATGACCCTTCTTATTAATTGTTACAGTCTCGGCAATTATAAAGTAAATGTGACTCCTGAGGGGAAGTTTGTAGAGCAAGTTGTGACTTTAAGGGCCAACTTTTCTTTTTTTTTTTTTTTTTGCACCCATTTTTTATTTATGAATTGTTGGTGAACATGCAATGTTTAGACGTGTAGTACTGCCAAGGGCATGAGTGAGCTTAAAGGAATGGCTTTTTTAATAGGTCAAATGTAGCAGATTGAGACACAAAATTGGACAAGCTTACGTGTGTTTAGATAGCTGGCTCTTGTACTAGCTCTGCTGTTTTGATTGTTTTGATTCTGAAGCTACCGTTTGTCTGAGTTTTAGACCTAAAACTGGATATGTATATTTAGTATGCCTTATAGTCCCATAAGTCTAGTGCACAGACCACACAAAAGGCTAGACAATGTTGTGAGATTTAAGCCTTAATATATTGTTACCAGATCAGGTAAAGTCTGGTCCACGAAGGTCAAAATTTAGCTGGAATATTAAGATCAAATATTATTAGGTTTGATAAAGTTAAGAAATGGAGCAGGTATACAATCATGGTGTACTTGCAGCCCCTAAGGGCTGGAGTTTGGTCTCAGGATATGGTGGAACGTAGTAACTTAATATGTATATATGTTTGTGGGTTATGTCTAAAAAGTCATAGGGATGCAAGGTCAAGAAGTGATCTTATCTCTAAAGCAACCAATGAAATGTTCCTCCTCATTGGACCATGCCATAAATTAATATAATCAGACTGCATTTCAAATTTTACAGCAGATCACCAGTAATGGGTAATAATCAGAGTATTAGTAGAGGTGGGCAAGGCGGCTGGTTGCTCAGCACAGATCTGGCCAAGCTCATCACGGAAAGTTACCAGAAATACTCGCAAATCCACACACAGATAATATCTTTTACAAAGTTCTCTCAATTGGCAAGCCATTTACTCCAATATTTAACATGCATTATGTTTAGTATATCAGCTGAAAAAATGTATTTTACACTTGGAATAACAAACGAGGATTAACAAATCTAAGCAGATTTATTGACAGCTGCCGGAACCAGCTGTACCATAGGCTGAGTGCTTTATTCCACCGAGCGGCTGCTTCACGGCCTCCTACGGGGAGAATCGCAGCATACGTCTGTGCGTTTGTGTTTAGCAGCAACGGGAAGTCACGCAACGGCACTTGAAACGGCAGCGCTTATCAGCGAGAGTTCTATCTCCTTTTTGGAGTGTTGTTATAGTTCCTGGGCGTTTCTTGTTAGGATTTTGTAAGTAAAATCTGGGCTATTGTGGCTACACAGAGGGAAAATAAACTTTTAGGATATTTGTAGCGCAAACAAAGTAGCAGTACACAGAAGTCGATTGGTTCTCTAATTGTTAGTGCCGTCAGGTACCAGGTTGGCTTGAGATTTGTGGGTACCTGTAGCAACAAGCAATCTACCTTACCAAATCCAATGCCTTTATACGATTAGCAATGATTTTTACAGACTTCAACTTTTTACGACTGACAAATAGTTAATGAAGCCTATTGTTACATCTGGAAAATAGTCCACAGACGACACAGGCATAATTTCTATGTTTCTACTAGATAAATTAGCTATGTTAGCAACTAATTTGCATGTTTCACAGTTTGCCAAAGCCTGATAATCTCTGGTGCTTGGACCTTCAGAAGAAGAATGAGGAATGTCACTTCGATACAGGATTGTATTTATATAGATTGTCTCAGTAGGTTATGGGTTACATAGTAGTCCCTTTTACACTAGGCTATAAAGGAAATAACTAAATTCCTAAAGAGAATCACCAGCTATACTAGGTAAGGAAAGTAGTTAGACTTGGAGAGCTGAGGCGGGCTCAATTGTGATACCAGGCTGGGTTTATCTGGAGGGGAAAGACCAAGATGCCAGCAAACACGGCAGTGGCTCCACCACACACGGTGACTTTAGACTGTGGAGAGCCGATGCAGCCTGTTTTGTATTTCTTTTGGTTGCTCCTCAACTGACTCATTTTTTTGTTCAGCTGTAATTTGCTAAGAAGCTATAATTCGGTGCGTTCACCACATAATCACAGTCTCTCCTTCGAAGCATGTGAATCCATGATGCCCCTAATATCTTTAGAATGCATATGCATTTGTGTGTGTGTATATGTATATATATATATGTGTGTGTGTGTGTATATATATATATATATATATATATATATATATATATATATATATATAATGTGTATATATATATGTGTGTGTATATATAGATATAAATAGCAGGCACACGATTAACAATGATCACCTTTTATTACCTTTATATATAATATACAGATGGTAAGCCACATTTAATGAAGTCACTGAGGCCGCTTACTGCACAGTAATAGCTATTAGATCTCTAGTATTCTTCTATACTCTGAGATATGTATCTAGGTTGCAGTGGGATCGGCTGTTACATTAGTAGTTTATGGGATATAATTCAGTGCGTTTCACTTGGCGTGTGGTGTCACCAGCAATAACTGCTAAATATTTGTTTGTGACACAAATGGAGTTTGGCTACATTTGGATAGATTTATCTTAAGCTAAGTGTTATCTGCCCAACACTTGCACTTTGAGTACTTCCATATGCGTTCTTCCAAAATGACAATAAGTTCTGCCCTCATCCTCCGTGGTCGATTGTTCTTTTAAGCAGTCAATCAGTGACGGGGAAGTGTCCATTTAAAGCAATGGTGGCACTTTCCATGCATGCCCATAAGTGTTTGAACTGACCCCTGGAGCTGACTGGAAAAGAGTATATCACTGGGAGCGACATGTATTCAGGCAAACGCATGTCCTGCACAGTATTTAGCTGGGGTGGGGAATGGGGCAAATGCATATGAAAGGGACCATGCGGCTATAATTTGCATGAAAGGGGCATTCTATGGGCTGTAGGGCTGCAACAACTAATCGATAAAATCGATAATAATCGATAATGAAATTCGTTGGCAACGAATTTCATTATCGATTAGTTGAATCGATTATTATCGATTATAAAATGAGGGTTTTTTCAGAGCAAACGCTCTGAAAAATCCCCCTCGTTATATAATCCGTTTAGTCTGACTCACCGTCTCACAGCAGCAGCTCCTACTTACTCCCCCTCCCTGTAATCACTGTGACAACTGGCCCCGCCCCTTCCTTCTCCAGGCCAGAACCACATGGCTGTGACACTCATCTAACTGTAAGTATATGTATATGTATATATATATAATGTGTATGTGTGTATATATATATATAATGTGTATGTATGTGTGTGTGTATATATATATATATATATATATATATATATATATATATATATATATATATATGTAAATGTATATAATATATATATATATATATATATATATATATATATATTTGGGCTACTGAAAGTTAGGGGAGGTGGGGGTTAATTTAGGGGCAGTTATGGTTAGTGGGTTGTTTAGGGTTAATTTAGGGGCAGTTATGTTAATAGGGTGTTTAGGGTTAATTTAGGAGCAGCTATGGTTATATAAGGCATATGTGGGGAGGGCAGTGTGGCATGTCTGGGGAGGACGGAGTGGTGTATCAGGGTGTATAAGGCATATCTGGGGGTAGAGTGGCATATCTGGGGGTAGAGAAGTGGCATGTCTGGGAGGATGGAGTGGGGTATCAGGGGATATAAGGCGTATCAGGCACAGTGGCAGATGTGGGAGGCAGCGTGGAGTGGCAGATGTGGGAGGCAGCGTGGCATATGTGGGAGGCATTGTGGAGTGGCAGATGTGGGAGGCAGCATGGCGTGGCATATGTGGGGAGGGCAGGGTGGCATGTCTGGGGAGGATGGAGTGGTGTTTCAGGGGGTATAAGGCGTATCAGGCACAGTGGCATGTGGGGGGTAGAGTGGAGTGGCAGATGTGGGAGGCAGCGTGGCGTGGTATATGTGGGAGGCAGCGTGGAGTGGTATATGTGGGAGGCAGCGTGGAGTGGTATATGTGGGAGGCAGCGTGGTGTGGCATATGTGGGAGGCAGCGTGGTGTGGTATATGTGGGAGGCAGCGTGGAGTGCTGTGGTAGGCAGCGTGGAGTGGCATATGTGGGGGGGGCAGCATGGCATGTCTGGGAGGCAGCGTAGCAAGCCTGGGCTCAAATGTGCATATATTGGGGGGCTGGTTGGGAAATAAAGACAAGAAATGTATTATCAAAGTTTTTTTATTCTGCTGTTTGTATTTAACATCATTTGTTTAGTAAATTATTTTAAATAAATGAAAAATTTACATTCATTTTTTTTATCCGATTAATCGATTAATCGAAAAAATAATCGGCCAACTAATCGATTATTAAAATAATCGTTAGTTGCAGCCCTAATGGGCTGTAATGCTTATGATAGGATAGATGCGTGGTCCCCGTCCATGATCCTGCACAATCCCCCCCATGCATTTGCCATTTCTGTCTCCCTGCATGTGATGCGCTTCCCTCCAGCGCTGGCTCTGCTGAACGCTGCATGCCGGAGGTGCCGGTGCACGTGTGCAAAGTCTTCCCATAGATTTCAATTCAATCACTTTCCTGCTGCTGATTGGCTGCTTAAACTGTCAATTTGTGACAGAAATACACTCCTACTGATTTCATTGATGGTGCTTACTGCCACTGATTGACGGCTTAAGTGGCCAATCAATGGCAAGAAATTTCAGCTCATGCAGAAACAAAGCAGATTCTGCTGCATGGTGATGATGTCTGGTCAGGTTAGTGGGTTTTTATTATTCCGTTTTGGAAGTGTGTATATATATATATATGAAAGTACTTGGAGTGTTCGGGTTACTCACAGCTTATTTTAATATACGGTACGTTCTTCTATAGTAGCGGTGTCAGGGACACTAAACACTCTCTATGAAGTGTATATGATGGCTGGGGCAATAAACCACCAACAATGTAGCTATTTTTGGTAATTTACAAAAAGAAACCCCTTTTATTGGCCCTCTGAAGGGTCTATAAACCCCTCTGCTTCCCCTCGCCTGGCCTGCGGCAGAACAAGGATGCCGCTAAAGGCATTGGAAATGTGTTTGCAGTGTACAGCCTCTACACGTATACACATATACACGGATATACATATACACAAAAACACGTATACACGTGTACATCTACGGCTCTGCTGCATGGCTGAAGTCAGGCGGGGGGTACTGGGAAATGTAACCCGTTGTGTCAAAGAAAACCACATTCACCCTATTCCCTGAAATTGGACATTGCCGAAAATACAGCTTAGTCTGTCCGTTCTAGTCCTGTCATACCGCTTGTAAGAGGCGCTGCGTAAATAAATGCTAATGATAGATCACCCGGACACTCATTATTTAATAGGGGTGATACAATAATATTTCTGATGAGCTGCACGGCCCGTGGTGCCAGTCTCCACTTCTGCCAACATTTCTGCTGTCCGCTCTTTAAAAAGTGAATAGACTATTCTGCTGCCGGTGTACACTTAGTCCTCCTCGATAATGTTTTCCCTGTTAAGTAGTTCCGAGCAGGGTTCTTGCGAGCGTGTTCCTTTGCAGAAGTGCTCTTGACACGTTCTGAGACACTTCACTTTGCGCAGCGCGATACGGAGGACATAGTCTATTGCTTAAAGGGCTACAACTGGCTACTAATATGTTTATTTCAAATGGCTGAATGTACTGACGCTTCTCGAATCGTGTAAATCATAGCTGCGTATTTGTTCCCGTTTGTATTTCTTAGATTCAATGTGCAGCATGATTGTGGCGCCATCAAATACAGAAAGGCTGCAGCATACGGAATAATTACGCTTCAAATAAGTATTTGGCCGCATTAGCTTGAACGGATCCTAAATGTACATATTAATTAACGAGATGATTAGTAATTTTGTGCTTAACGGGCATAATAATCAGAACAACATTTATTGGAGGGCACTTTGTTCTTACCGTAGCCAATGTTAGCTTGTAGATAAGGGCCAAATTGGTATTGTTGAGATCTAATTGGTCCTTGTGCAGGGCTACCTCGATTCAACTTGTAGTATATACTTTTTATCTGACAACCCCCCCCCAGTGTACGTGTGTGTGTGTATTTGTGTGTGTGTGTGTGTGTGTGTGTGTATACCAATGTATGTGTAAATATTTCTATTATGTATAACACTGATGGAACCTTTGTCAATGTTTAAGCTTTATGAACTGTCGATTACCCTTCCAGGCATTAGAATAAATATAATGCATCAGAGATGCAATATAACCAACTACATGCTAAACTAATAGGTGTTGCAAGAAAAACCTTCCCCAGCGAAAAGTAAATACTTCTGAGGTTTTTAACCCCGAATTACATACTGTTCCAGTTGCAAGGAATACCATTCCCATGGAAGCAAAGCTCCCAAACAGATAAGCAAATATGTTTGTCTCTTTGGTAGAACTTCCACAGTGAGAGACTAACAGCGTATTTTTCCCTCCTAGATGGAGTACCTCAGGTTTACTATTTTGGTCCTTGCGGTAAATATAACGCCATGGTGCTGGAACTACTAGGACCAAGCCTGGAAGACTTATTTGACTTGTGTGACAGAACATTTTCCCTCAAAACAGTTCTTATGATAGCCATACAACTGGTGAGTACCCTTTCTTTCTTTACTACGTCATTAAACTGTTACAAAGGGATACGTGTCAATCGGCTGGAGAGGTGACCCAGGCTGAGGATCAATGTATAAAGTATACGGTTCTTTAATGAATGGAAATAACTTTGCTTCTCATCTGTTCTTGAATTTCTGTGGATAGTGACATCATGTGCTGCCTTTTGAGACCTTTGAGCCTATTTCACTTTTCAAGACAGGTTCTTTTTAATTAAAGTTTAGATTCAACATGGCTGGCAGTGATCATTTCTGGGTGGGTCTAGTGAATGAACCCAATTATCTATTACATGGTTAATTGCTTGATATGGTAATTAAAGGGGCGATTACCTTTCCACATGGGGCCATGTAGGGTTGGATACTCTGTTTTACTTCTTTACATGAAATGATAATTTAAAAGCTGCATGTTGTGTTTACTTGGGTGATCTTTGTCTTTAAAATTAGCTTGGTAGTTTAACAAATAAGCAAAAATAGCAGAACTCTGGAAGCGGGGAAATACTTCCATAGCACTATATTTTGAGTTCCGAGCCATGCTTTTAATTCTCTGATCTGATGCCTGTTAATTTCTGCTACGTTAATCCTGTTGGGTTTTATTTGTTCTCGAAATATTAGATTGTGGAGTGGTTAGATCATGGCAAGAAAAGTAGTTATTTGTGCTGGTCTAGCTGCTTACTGCCGCATAACTTAGCTTTGCAGAGGTCTGTTATTAAAGGGCCGCTCCATTGACCCATGCAGCCTTAATGGAAGAATGCATGTTATTACTTTGTAAGTACTTTAGTTTGCATTCTTCAGCCTGTTTAAGCCTCTTTACCGGTCCCATTTTCTCACCACTGGCTGCAGGCAAATTCATACAGGGGACACCACAGAAGCAGGGAACGTACTGATTAAAAGAATCTCTCGACCCGCCCCGTCTTGCTCTCGACCCGCCCCGTCTTGCTCTCGACCCGCCCCGTCTTGCTCTCGACCCGCCCCGTCTTGCTCTCGACCCGCCCCGTCTTGCTCTCGACCCGCCCCGTCTTGCTCTCGTATCTCTTGCATCTTGCCCTGCCCCTCTGTAGCCCAAATCTGTATATTGGTGACCCTATCTGTATGCTGATAAGAGAGAGAGGATTAACCCCAAACCCAGCCAAAACGTACTCTGAATCCCCCTGGTGTATACAAATATATATATTTTTTGCACCATAAAAAAGCTGCACCCCTAGATCCATCGCTTACATTACATTTTGTTTAGGAGCAAACCTTTTTTTGCATTTTCTCTAGAACATATTTTAAGATGAACACGGCGGATCTTGCCATCTGCTCTTGTTCATCAACTTGCCAATAAAATATTTCACCGAGCCTAGAACGACGTCTAATATCGCTAGCTCATATAATATTCTACGCATAGTGCCTATGTTCGCATTTTGTACAGCAGGGATGCCCTGAAAGCATTACTGTCCGGTGTGATGCGTTTTACCAATGTAGGCAACCTAATTTGACGTGAAGTTGTCGTCGGCAATGATCTAGGGACAGGTTAATGGCAGAAAGACCCCATTTAGACGCTGCTTTCTTGCACCAGTATGTCTCGTATGCTGAGAAGACGCTCTGTGACATGTCATTCTCCTCACATACAGCGAGTGTGACGTGTTTTACTATGTAAGCAAATGGGAACATGGAACATGGCTGTGCATTGACGCCATTAACACGCGTGTGTAATGCTTTGCAGTATTAGGGTATCGCCATTGTATTACTCAAGGGGTAAAGGATTTTGCTGCGTCTACTGCTTGTCATCATCACGATATGCAGAATATATGGTTCCTTAGCGTAATGTACAGATCCAGCAGACTTATATATGTAATAAAAATGATTGCTTTATGGTCTCACAAGCACTTATAGAGGTTACAGCACAAAAGTTCTTAACGCATTCTGAATAAATTAGTCTTATTTTCATCTCAATTTGTTCCTTCTGTCGGCGCTTCCCCTCCCTCGCCCAACTTTGTGCAGTCTTCAGATTCTTTTTGATGTGAACTCTCTCTAAGTAGTTAGTATTCCAACACACTTCTTGTCTTGCACATTTTTAACTACATATATTTTGCTCACTTGATTGAAAATACGCCTTACTCTCCAAAAAGATTTCTTAGTCCACTTTGCAGTCACTATGTTCATACTGAATATGTGCGTTCATTTGACTTAGTAGCCATTACGTTTTGGTGACTGTATATGTATGTATTATACTCTGATGTGTGTGTTTACCCCCTTTTTATTTATTTTGCACAGATATCTCGGATGGAATACGTTCACTCGAAGAACTTGATATATAGAGACGTAAAACCAGAGAACTTCTTGATAGGTCGCCCAGGAAACAAGAACCAGCAAATAATTCATATAATAGATTTTGGATTGGCGAAAGAATACATAGATCCAGAAACCAAGAAGCACATACCCTACAGAGAACACAAGAGCCTTACAGGAACAGCTAGATATATGAGTATAAATACACATTTAGGAAAAGGTACGTAGCGCCTGAGAGGTTTGGGTTCTCGTTGCCTAATGAGCCAAACTTAAGTTTTGTGTCTGTATTAAATCCCATTGTCTGTGTAGGTGAATGAAAAATGTTTCATTAACTTTCATGCAACTTTGTGGAAAGTACCCCCTTAGTTTAACCACTTCTACCCTTTCCTCCCCCCATAAAGGGGAAGTCCCACGGAAGAAGACTCTCTCCTTTTAGCATATAACGCAGTGCTGTATACTGTAATGTAATTTAGCGCCGCCGAATGCCTTGCTTATTCTTTGTCCCAATAAGCATCCGTTATCTGCAGACCTGGAGTCTGCCGTTATCAGTCATGTGATATTTAGAGTGACCTTCCTGAGGAACCATGGGGAAAGTTTCAGATGTATTGAGATTGTTAAATCCTCTACGTGGGCTGTGGGTGCTTTGTGGATGTCTGTTAACTCTGGCATGTTTTATAAGTGTGGATCCCAGAGCTACGTGCTACTGATGGCACGGCACACGGCACAGACTGTCTTCTGTCTCTATTAAAAATGCTTTGTGAGTGCCTCGGATGACCCTTTTCATAAATTCAGCGCTGAACTGTACAAAGTGTTCTTTGCCATATCTCATTATTTCTCCTGTTTCCCATTAATCAGCTTTCTGCTGCCATCTACTGGCGACAAGTGGCAGCACATACCTAAGCGAGGTGTGATGCAGCCATTTGAACAATGTATTTTTCATTTGATTTCTGCATTGGTGCTCGTTGTTGTGTGTGTGTATATATACATACATGCATATATATTTATATATTACACACACATACATACATACACACATAGTAAGCATGAGAACATGTATGATGATTGAGGCTTTAGCATTAACTAGTGAATGTAGAATGTTTTTCTTCATTTTCAGACTCCCATTCATAGACATTGCTTTGAGGCGTTTTTTTTTTTTTTTGCACAAAATGCTATTGTGTTTTCGCCCACTAAAGAACTTTAAGTATTTAGAGCACAATAGAACTGTTATCTTCCAGGGCGATGGTTTATTGTTTTCAAGAATTTGACGGTGTACTTTTGAGTTTTAAAACACAGTTGTAGAAAGTTGTTTAATTATGATAACTGTATTTTTAGAAAAAAAATTCTGTAAAAATTATGACTAAATACACTGCAGCAATATTCATTTTCTGTCTCCGGTCACATCTGTATATCTGCCACATTATTACAGCTTCACTTCTTACCCTTAACAACCTCACAGGGCAATATGAATAAAGATTAAAAATAGAAGTTCTACCCCCTAATAAAAATTAGATTTTCTTAAAGGGCAACTATCCCCGGCGGAATTTACCAGAATATTCCTTCAAAGTCCCAATACTTTGTTTCTCTATCAGTATGATGTTTTGGACATATTTAAATTAAAGATAAAGGGATTCTTAACCGTATGAAAGTGGAGATAGATGGATATAGGAAGCTGTCTTAATATGTCTGCTGTTACTGTAGTATATCTACAGATTTCTAAGCAATGCAGAAGACAGAGAACCAGCGATGCAAACCATTTACAGATTCGAGAAGAAAAGATTGGCATAACTGCCCCTTTAATATCGCTGTGTGGCATATGCCGGCCATACGCAGTCATCTTCTAGAATTCTAACGCCTTCCGTTTTAATTTGTCCCAACAGGTTGACAAATATGCACAAAAAAAGCTTATTTATTTTTAGCAATACAAATGGGAAATCTGAAGTGTTTAATTTTGTTTTGTTTTGTTTTAGAGCAAAGTAGAAGAGACGATTTAGAAGCATTAGGACATATGTTCATGTATTTTCTACGAGGCAGTCTGCCGTGGCAAGGTTTAAAGGTAAAGTATGTTCATTTATACAGCAGCGTATATGGTATCTTTGCGCGTGAATATTTGGGTCCCGCTTCCCTGTAATTGTATAGCACTGAAATACAACAACCTTTTACCAGTTAGAACGTGTCGCTTCCCATTAATTCCCCGGGACTTGGAGCTCCGGCGTCATTCGTGTGCCTCATTAACACAAAACCCCAACAACAACAAGACACTGTATCTGCGGGGTTCAGTACAGGGGTTTTTGACGGTTCCTAGTTTGGGTGGAAAAGCATTAAATTCCACATCAGCAACGTCATTTCTCGTATAATCGAAATCCCATGTAACGTCGCAGGAAGCATTTAGCTGTCATTTTACCCAAAAGCAGACGCTTACCGGCCCTACAAACCAAGCCTTCAAAGAACAAAAAGCTTAATGTAACGGTCTGATGTCTCGTTTCTATATTATCGACAAATCATCTTTTTTATATATTATTCATGTGTATGTGTGTTAGTAGTGTTATTGACCGGGGTTCATTGTGCTTCTTTATACTGATTACATGAGTATAAAGAAATCCAGCACCTCTTTGTGTAAACCTTTCCACTCTGCTTTTCTAGGCTGATACATTAAAAGAAAGGTATCAGAAAATCGGAGACACCAAGAGAGCAACGCCGATTGAAATACTTTGCGAAAACTTCCCAGGTAAAAAGCGCCTATTGTTGGTTTTTGTTCTCGAGAGGAAAGGGAAATGAATGTTCCACGCAGAATAGCCTCACATGAGTGAGCAATCGTGTTTGAAGAACCATTACAGGCTTATTGAAATGCTTTATTTTATTTCTTCTCGAGCTATCGTATCCATCTATATGGAAATGTAGGTTTCATGGGGAGCTTTGGCCTATTTCATTCTGATTTGTGACTCTTCTCAATCTACACAAACAGAGCTAGACTGTTGTATACGGTAAATTACTGGCGATATAACGTTTCATAATAACACAACTTTCCCCCCTTATTTTATTACGGTCTCTTTTACCTATATAGAGTACCCTTCAAATCTCGTATTTTATTATGTCTTGTGTTATTTGATTTTAAAGAGACGGCTGTGTGTTTCTTCGCTTTCTGAGCCAATCAGACAGAATGAAATTCTCCTCTATGGTCGTGGGCATTGTGGTATTTCCTTTTTACAAACCATCACCTCTGTTAGCATTGAAGATTCTCAGACTTCTGGTTTTTGCATAATAACACATTGTGTCCTCAATACCAAAAACTGTCTGTGCTTCTTACCCTAATAAAGTTGGGAACAAATATATAAACATAATATAAATGAGAGGTTTTGGTTGTATGAATTGGCCAAAGCATAATTGAGCTCACCCGCCACGTCAAGGCACACTCTCAATAGGGTGAGAACCTACTCTCACCTCCTACATAGTGGGCACACAAAGCAGTTTATGCCCTGGTGCTGTACACGCGATCAAAAGGTCCATAAGAAAATGAAGGAGGCACACACAGGCCTTTCTTAAACCTCAAAGATCAGTTTCCTCCAGGGTACAAAAAAAAGTTTGTGGTCTTGATAACATGTCGCACAAACTCTAAACGTCAATTTTTTTTTTTGTTTCTTTTCAAGATTAAACTGAACCGTATAGTGTGTGTGTGTGTGTGTATCTGATTGAACCTTACATTTTGTATATTCCTTCTTTTAAAAGTAATCTTTTAGCCTCTGTTTTGTTTCTTCATCTGTGCCAATAGTACCCTGAGTGTGATCTGGGGCACAGATTTCTCTTTGTAGTAGATCATCGGACCTCATACCCAAGCTGCTGTCCATTGATGTGAAACATACATTTCTGAGAAACTGCCACTCCGGGGTTGTCTTACAGATGTAAAGTCTGTCCAGTAGACTCGATCCTTCCCTTGTGGATCATATATATATATATATATATATATATCTATCCCATTGGCATTTCTTTTAGATCTTCCTATTCAGCAGTTCCTTCTATTGTTTTGTCTGCCAGCTTGAATGAAGTAGTGTTAATGAAAGGGTTAGTAGTTGGAACATGCCGCCGCCTCCTCTTGTGGTGGATGAAGATTGTGCTTTGTGATAAATAACTTTAAGCCCTGTAATGGTGACATGATCACGGAAAAGCTCCATTTTTGTTACAGAAGAGATGGCTACGTACCTTCGCTATGTCCGAAGACTAGACTTTTTCGAGAAGCCAGACTATGACTACTTACGGAAACTTTTCACAGATTTGTTTGATCGAAAGGGATACATGTTTGACTATGAATATGACTGGATTGGAAAACAACTGGTAAGCAGAGTAGATCAATGAAGTACTTTAAAAAAACACACTTGTGCGGAACGTTCCAGAACACCAGATTTAAGATCATGATGTTGTTGGCTTAGAATTGAGCCATTTAGGGCTTCAATCAGTTTAAAAAAGGCGTTGAAATTCTTTAGTCTGGTTGCAAGATCCAAATTACAGAGTATATCTAATAATGAAATCTGTTTGCATTTAGCGCAGCAGTTCAGTGCTTCTCTGCCTTGTTGGTATAAATGTGTTTTCCAATTTTATTTTCTTAGCCTACTCCTGTTGGCTCCATTCATGCTGATCCAGCTCTTTCATCAAACAGAGAAGCACATCAACATAAAGATAAGATGCAACAAGCCAAAAACCAGGTAAACGAGCAGCATTTTACCCAGCGGTTATTCTTGTGATCTCAGCCTTGCAACGTTTCCCTTCATGTTTCTCCGTAACCTTAATTGGCAATTAACAATTAGCGGTGCAATAATAAAATAACACCCTAGATCAGATGCTAAATAAGTGTTTATTACCAGTCTTATCGCTGCTAACATGTTACACCGGCGGCTCTGTTTTCCTGTGTTTTATGTGTAACTTTAAATTATTTAGTGTTGCAGATTCAGTCTTAAATCGTGTGGAAACAACCACTACCCAGCCTATTCTTCTTTATAAAGGCAAAGTGTGTCTAAGTTCACAATGGTATTTTATAACTGATGTTGTCGGAGAATGCATGAAACTTCTTCATTTGTTTAATATTTTATCAAGTTTGAGGTCATCTGGTGGCTTTCCAAGTCTCTTCTAGCTCTTAATGCATAGTTAATGCATTCTCTTGAGTGCTCGAGGTATGACACAAAATGTAACAAATGTTAAACTCAAACTCATACTTGCATTCTAGGCTCCTAGAAATAATGGAAAGGAGGAGAAAAGGATTTAGGTCAAAAAAGGCACAATTTGTAGCAGTTCAGCAATAGCTCAATAATGTTTCAACCAATGCATAAGACCAACCGAAATCCAACCCTATCAAAAGACTGGTCCACTACATACTGTGTGAGAACACAATTTCTCTAGATCACTTGGTATTACCTTTTAATTTAAGGTTTTGTTTCATATTTAGTTCAGCTTGTTTTACCTCCCATTTTCTGCCCTACTGACAAATCTTGTGGGATCATCCTGTAAATGTATGTTTGTGGCTAAGTGCACACTAACCATAAACCAAGAAATAAACCTTGGCAAATCTCCACAATGACAGTATATAAGAAGTAGAAAGGACCCTCCTGGTGAAAGGTTTATCACTTGTATGGATCTAGTTTTCAACCACCGTAAAAGGTGGCTGTGAACTTAACCAGTCAGCATTAATGGGTAATGTCTCCTCGAGCAGGAACAAGCAAGAAGACCTCATTTCCATCAAAGCCATCAGTGATGTAAGGTCCCTGTATGTTGCATTATAAAGGCGATGACTGGTCATTTTGCTCCAGGCGTATAACAAACGTCTCTGTATTTTATGTGTGGAATAATTCAATTATTTTTATGCAGTTAAGTGGGCAGCGTGCATCTTTATTATGGCTCTTTCAGATGTTATGCCGTTACATGCATAGATCAATAATAATGGATTCACAGATAACCCAGGTGGTGTCTGCAGTAAGGGAAAATAAAACCTAAATATTGATTATCTTCTTCAGCTGGACCTCATTCAGATTAATTTGCTTTATTAATGTCCATGATAATATAGCCTTATTTTTGCAAATACAATGTGATGCGGTCTTGATGACTTCAGACTTTAGTAGGAGGTAACTCCAAGGTGTCTTTCCGGAGCATTCTAGTACCACTTGTGTTTGGGGAGGAATTTTGTCATATGTGGTGTTTCTGCATATTTGCCTTTTATTTTACTATTTTTTTCCTTTACTTTTATATAAAGATGTGACCTTCACCAGCCTTAACCCTCTTGTGCACATGAAGGCTTTGTAGTGCATGATCAGAAAAATTATAATACCCAACACCCGGCCAAAGTCTTGTCCAGATGCAGTGCATCAGGTGTTTTTTTTAATTGAGCGCATACTAGACAAGTTGTACAAATCTCATCACGCGTATATAAAAGCTTGAGGTTTCGTATTTACATACCTGATGGCTAAAATATGCTATAAAAAAAAATACAAACTTTTAGAAGAAGCTGCTGCATCAAAGTGGCATACGTCCCATCATTTCAAATGGCCAAGGAAGGAAAGTTGTTTAGGGGGGCAGGGATACAGTGTGGCTAGGGAGCATGACTCTGCCAAGAAACTTTATGTGACTTTAGATAGTTAATAATGTAACAGTGTAAGGCATTTAGGAGAATAATTATACACCTTAGTGGCACAGTTTAATTTCTTTAAAGGTTGTAGAACACCGTGAAACCCTCATGCCCACCAAACATTTAGAGATAATAGAAAAGAGGTACACCAAGGCAGAAAAGAGGGACAGGGGGGCTTGACGCCAACAGAGGGTCTGTCCTATTAAAGAAGGATGCTTGGGAGACATGGAGATACGGTGTGCTGTCCATCCACTATCCCCTTGAAGCAGCCACTCATTGGCAGGAATGCACTTCCATTGGAATCAGTGGGAGCCCTTTCTGTGCAGGGGCATCTCTGGAAAATCTCACACAAGCCAACACACGTGCCAGTCAAAATTATGTACACTTTCTTCTTTCTCCCTTTCTTTCCTCTCTGTTGCACACAACACTGTTCAGCAGGCCTGCCACGCTCCACAACCAACACTACTCATCACATCTTCTCTAATGCAGGATTGTCTGGCAGCCCCTCCTGCCTTGCACAACACTATCAGACAGCTCCTCACCCTCCGGCACTCAGCCCTGGACGACTGGCCCCTTCCCATTGTATAGATATTGGTTTACATGTGTGTGTTTAGAGCACTAATATACCCCTGCGTTTTACACAGCTAACACATTTCTCACAGACTGCACTCATTTTACTGTAACATCACTGGATCCAACTAAGTATGCGACGCTCCATGAGCATGCATGATGTCTATGCTTTTAATGTAGTGTGTAGTCAACATGTCACAGTGCATTATTTGGTGTGATTTGCTTGCTTTGGTCTCTATTATTATTTCACATATTGTGATGAAGCATGAGGTGTTTAATATGTTCTGGGTTTTTCTCCCTCCTCTTCCACGCATGCATTATGCATTAAATAATGGGCAGTCGGCAGACCACAGGGCAGCTTGGGACTCCCAGCAGGCTGACCCCCAGCAGCTAAGAGCTCACCTAGCAGCTGACAGACATGGTGGCTCGGTACAGGTATTTTCTGCTTCTTTGCATGAGTGGCTACTTGCGTTCCCCGTAACTCCAGTCTGTCCCGACATCCCTTAGCATGCTTTCTGTTTATTTAGCTGAAGTGATGCTTCTGACTTTCCCAATTGCGCTGCCTTAGACTTGTTCTGAACTGCAACGTCATCAGCATTAATAACCATCATCAGCGTGATTATACGTTTGGATTCACATACGGTGGGGAAATGTGTTACCTGCATGTGAGCGCTAGGCTGGTTAAAGCCGATTAGCAGTCTGTACGTGAAGATATATACTGCATAAAAAGAATACACCCTGTATAATTGGCTTTATTTTCCTTCTTGCTCCGGTTTCGGAAATGAGCCCTCTCTTTGCTCCATGAAGCCACCCCACCATAGCTGTCTCCTATTTTAAGCTTAATTGAGTTATTAAGCAACATTTGGGGACATTTTATATAACTAACATCAGGACTGGTTGTGGAGTGTAACACTCACAATCCACGTTTACCTAATCCAGTTAGAGCAGCTGTCAGCCGCTTAAATATGCAGAATATCCAATTCTGTATCATTGATTTATTTATAATTTATGATACTCATTACAGTAGGTACTTTTTGTGGTACTTAAACAATTTAACGCAAAATACCATGTTGTGTTTGGAATAAAATTCGGCTTTGGGACCTTTTCAGGGAGAAATAATATCTGGAGACAGATGTCTGTATCATGGCCTAGATGTCTGTATCATGGCCTTTCTCCTGAAACAAGGGCAGCTGGTTAACCTGTGGTATGGTGTACTTTACTCTGTTGTTTGTTGTGTGATTTCTACATACCAGGGATCTCTGGATTACTGGGCCTCAAGTCCACTCTCCACCCAGGCTTCACCCGCTCGCCACCATTTTCACATGTAGTTGGGGCTGGCCTTGCGATCTTTGCATGGTTAGCTCTGCCCCTTATGTCGCCCATACCCCTTTCACCTAAGAGGAGGTGGAGGGCTCCAGGGGGGCCAAACATGGAAGTTCCCAGTGGCTTGGTTATTGTCTATATGATTATGACACTTGGTCCTATCACGGTCAGTATTTGGTAGCAGAGCAATGAAGACTTACTCTAAAAGGCAGGCAGGATAGCCATCAATGTGAGGAACTGCGCCATATAAATGCTGCCTGCGGTTATGATTCCAGATTCCTTCTAAAAGTAGGGTTATCATGTGACCCGTTTTTCTCATAAATTAAGGTCAGTTATGTAATTGAGTATTGCAAACATTGGATCTCCCGTAATTTTGTATATATTGCATTACTCTAATAAAATAGCTCTGTGGTGGGTAACATTGCTTGAAACCTCAGTATTGACCACTGAATGATTAACAAAGTTAGACTCGAAACATTTAAGACATTAAGTGTGTTTCTTGATATGCTTTATTATCCTTTTATATTTCTATTATCTCGGTATTTGTTGTTTACACCGTGGGATTTATTCATTGTGACAAAGTCCAGTGTTGTACCTGTTACACCGTCCCGTAGATCGTGTTCTCCATAACTCTTTCAGCCGGACTACTTACATGCCACATTTAAAAATGATTCAGAAGCACGTTGATTAGATATGTTTAACCGTTTCTACACCCCCAGATGTGGTAGATGTGTCAGGCTGAATATATGTCCCTGTAAGCATACAGCCAGCTCGGGTGAATGCTGGGTGCAGGAGACCGTTTAGAGCCCAGGGCACGTGCATGGCAAGTGCTACTATTGATTTTAATGATAGCACATTCTCACCACTGATTAACAGCTCCAAGCAGCCAATCAATGGCCAGAACAGTAAATAGGGAATAGGGCTGCTTCAGAGCTGCTTTTATTTCTTTGATTTTGGAAGGATGCCACCACTGGGGTAGCTACCTTATTTTCCAAATCTATTCTAAGGCAATATTTTGTTTCCTATGACAAAGCCCAGAAACAGCTGACCCATTTTTTGTTATAAAAAATATATCTGTGTGTATGTAACAGCTTCTCCGATCCTTAAAGAGTATGATACCTCTTTTATTTGTATAATGCAGCGCTAGTAATCTCTCACGGGGGACACTTTCCCTGATAGCAGGTGATGTAACATTCACTGGAATCGTTCTTTTAAGCTCGCAATGGACCTTTATAGCATGAGGGAGTACCCTGCATATAATAACTGCCTGGCGTTTCACTTTACCGTGTATTAACGTACCTAATCTGCCTGTCCAAATCTGTTCACTGTGCGGTATATAACAGTGTCGGGTCCGGATAAACCCGCTTCTCTCTCATACTCTTATTAAGCAGTCCTTAATGTAATGTGCTTTCCTGCATCAGTGATCTGTATCCAAGCATCTGCTCCCCTACTGAATATGAATGCAGTGGCTGCTTTCTGAAAACCAAATTACCCGTGGAACGTCGGATTTTTACTGACACGTTACTGTGTCATAAACCATGTTTCACGTGTTGCATGCTGGAAGAATTGGCTTCCTTCGTGTGTTTTTTTTATTGTGTTCATGTGCCTTTTCAGAGATGTAAGTAGACGTTTGAGTTAAAATATTGACTCCAGAAGAGGAAAAAAAATACTTTTTTTTGCAGTTTTCATGTATTTCTTTCCAAATATTCTATTAATAGCAGTCTATCAGTCTATCAAAGTTTATTTTGATGGTCATATGAATTCTTTCCGTATTATAAGAAGAAAATAAATGCCAAACTCTGTATGCGTCTTGTCGTCGGTTTAAACGTTTATTTTGACCGCGTTGAAATTTTGTTATATGGAGATTTTCAGTGAATGGACAGAGGGTTTGTGTGAGGTTTAGTGATGCGTCCAAAGTCTAAATGAAAGATAGCAGGAAGAGCCCGGAACCAGCGGCAACGCTATCGCCCGTGTACATTTGCTTATTTATAATGTAATTCGGCTTTCCGAATCCCTCTGTGGACTTGCTTAACCCGTGTGAATGTATGTCTACGGAGCTACATCTTCCTAAAAACCATGTCACCCCTGCTTACGTAGATACGTTGCACAATAGCCCGACACTTTGAAATACCTCCAGACCCTGTTTGTATTGTTTATTTCATTGCAAAGGAGACCCCAACACACTGACCTTTTCTCATCTATTTTGTTTGTGCAGGTTGTGAGTTCGACAAACGGGGAGCTGAACACGGACGATCCGACAGCAGGACACTCAAACGCCCCAATCACCGCTCCAGCAGAAGTAGAAGTCCTAGATGAAACAAAGTACGCTTTCCGCATTATTTGCACGTTACGGGAGGCAGCTTTTAGTTTATGCTTTGACAATGTTACTTTGATGGCAATTATCATATAGATACCATTAACGATAAATTGATTGGCTTGCGGAGGGGACTGGCTCCTTGGCATCCTGACCCTTTAAGTCAAACTTAAATTATTGTTGCTCATGTTGCTGCCTCCCTTATAAATCTTAATGACGCGGCAAAACATCTAGTTCTTTTACCACCAGGGCATATGCGTTCGGCAGTTTCCTGGTTCTGTGGTTTTTACACGAAATGCTGCTTTCTGCTTATCGTTTTTATGTAACTCACATAATAGCACACAATATTTTTTTATTTTATTTTTTGCTTTAGCTCTTTCTAGTTTTATTTTGAGTATCTAAGTAAATCCATAAACTGCATATGTCGAGATGCACTGTGGCTCTGTCTGACTTTTTCCTTTTTCCCTTGTGTTCTCCTTGCGCATAGCTGCCAGAAAGTGTTGAACATGTGGTGAGTCCTATCGCGGAGCAGGCAAAACCAGCTCCACTCAGCAGCCGCTCACATTTATACCCCCCAGAATAATAATAATTAAAACAAGCCATTGTTCCAGTTATAATTTCTGGATATCTTTACCAACCACCCTTACACCGTTGTTGCTTTTTAGGAGCTGTTTTGCCTGTTACAGTTTGTGTTTGCGCACTTGCCGTTGTCTGCTGCACCTTGAGTGTACTTTGCACCCGTTTCATTGTTAAAACTGCCACTCCAATTAACAGTGTTCCATCGTAGCTTATACTTTTGTAAAATATTGTTTTAGTGTACTAAGTGTGTAATATATATAAACAGGGTTTGATCTCAAATTGTTAGCGGTACATGTAGAGTGCTTTACTTCTGCCTTTTTATAGGAAACCAGTCACTGAAGCATTATTCTTAAAAAATACATTATTAGAGGTGCAGTTGTAACAATACATCCCTTTTTTCCAGGATGGGATATTTTTACATTTTTTTATAGTGTGAAAATTGCAAAGTGGGACCAGAATTTAAGGAGTCCTCTAGTCCACATGATTATCTTTTTTTGGTGCTTTCAGCATAATGTTTGTATATATCATGCACCAGGCCTAAATCTTAGTAGACAGGTTTTTCTCCTATTTATTTGGTCTTTTTGCCCCGTGTACTGACCACACTGTAACCGGAAGAAGAGCTCGGCAATGTGAGTGAGCTGAACAGACCCTCCTCGGTCTCTGCTCCTCCGCCGAGTCCTTCCGGTGGTCCCCACAGTGACATTAGGCTCGCACATTAAAGGTGCTATTCCACATAGGGAGTCTCTTTAAGTACACCCAGATACGTTCTGCATCATGTAGAGAGAAATAGAAGAAATCAGTCATTTTAGTTTTCTCCTTAATACTTCCAGTTAAAAATGTTAATGAACTACTACAGTTGCCTAGAAACAGAATCATGTAAATCTTCCAAAGCCCCCACCTATGTATTACATTACAGCAGTCTGACTGCCTACAGTCTCCCCCACCTGCCATTTCTTGCTTCCGGACATGAAAGGGTTAAGCTCTTACACATATTCCACAGAGAGCACAGTGAAGTACACCTGTGACTTTGCTTAGTTACAAGGAAAATGCAAGCAGACGTTAGGCATCGGCAGGTCATACGGGTACACGTTTAACCCTTTCTCTGCCAGCACAGAAGGCGTTATTACGTGTCTTCAGCCCCTGTCATTCACTTATGCTTAAATAAGGATCCGGGAGAGTAAAAAAAACATCTATGTGGAACAGCACCTTCAACACCTTCCAGATCAGATAGTGAGAATCTTAGAGAAAAAGTTTTTCTGTGTCTGTTCTCCAGTACACCTCTATAGGGCAGCTCTTTGTTTCCCACAAGAACATGTCTGAAAGGCAATTTAATCCTTAAATGAACTTTTTGGGGGCCACTCGTAGATCATTGTTAAAACTTTTCACTCTACATATTGTAAATGCTCTGACCTGGATTTACACGTCCAGTTTCTGCTCTGTATAACATGTAACCATGTGCGTGAAAAGCTGTTTGGCTCGAAGAAATGTTAATTTGAGTGGCAGTCCATGACTGTGCCCTTCACTTCCTTCTGTCCTATTCAAAAGCAGACCTCTCAACGCGTTTTTTGTTCCACAATATATTTTCATTTATTCTTATACCATGGGCAAATACAGAACTCATTCATGTGATATTACGTTTTCTCTTCTTCTTTTTGCAAGTCATCTGTAGACAGAAGTTTGCTAATACTAAAACAGAAAAACGAAGTAGATCAATACAGTCTCATAATAACTCATTCCGCTGTTCGTGATGAGTAGACATCCACTTAAGTTAATGCGGAAATACGTTACTCCGAAGACGGAGAGTGGGCAGAAATGAGAGCGGAAGCTCAGCCGCAGAACCTTGATGTATTTCTGTGGATGTTACATACCGTAGCAGCACAGTCTATCCATTCTGCTCGTTTTCCCCGATGTGGAGTCTCTGACCTGCGGTCTTGTGTTGGGTTAAGGATAGCTTGATGCCTACCCCATGCACGGTTAAATTCCCTTTACTATATTTGTCTCTTCTGATGGGAGGCTGTTCTATTTATCGACAGCCCTTTCAGTGAACTAAAACTTCCTCACACCAGATCTACACCTAGTTTTAGATTACGACATCTTATTCTAACATTTCTCTTTAATGTCCCCCTTGTCACATCTCCTCTCCTTTAATCTGAGCTATGCAACCATTACCCCCGTTTAAGTGTTCACTCGCCTCTGATTGTGACCGTAAAACCCAGGGAGACGCTATTGTAGAACCAGATAGGTGTATGTAAACTAAACGACACACAGCACTGGGGAGGACTAATGTCAATATATTAAAATATATGTTGACAGTATTTGGAGTATTTTAAAGCGATCAGACATATTTAGCCAATTTAGTCTAGGACCTTTTATCTGCAAAAGGTTGCTTGGCTTCTGAAGATGTCCATGCTATATTGTGCATGGTATCTAGACTTTGCCTTGACCATATTCTAGTCCCCCATTCTAGAGCTGCTTTTATTTAGGTAAATCGGTACATGATGCTCAAGAATAGTTTTTCACATTGTCTTATGGAGATTCTGAGCATGGACGGAGATTTAAGTTTGCGTACACGATTGAGGAAGCCAGAAGACGAAGTATAACCCCTGTGATTCAGACGGTTACGTTGGTTTTGGAGGTGGCTTTAGAGGAAGCGTGTCAGAAGAATGGGGCTCATGTTTACATTAATAACAGAAGGCGCTGACATCTGTTGCTGTTTGTATTGTTCCTCACAAATAAACAGCCCTTTCCTGTTATTGGGAGCGATGTATTCTGAGGGCGAGTGTATGTTTACTTCATTTATCCTTTTGGCCGATGTTGAGAGAGATGCTGAGAATGGGGATCCATACACTTACTGTGTGTTTCACCATAAGCTCACGAGTCATTAAACCGCTTAAACGAAGCATTTCACTTACTTTCATATAGAACAAATATTTGTATTTTAAAAATAATATCATTTAAATAAAATACTTTAAATACTTATTAATATATTGCCTTAAGGCATGGAATGTGCATGTAGTGTATACGACTTGCTGTAATACATGCAAGTTATGTATTTATTTTGTTCAGAATGTTATTATTTTTTCTGTTTGAAAACTTGACATGGAAACCTCAATTACTTTTTACATATTAACCCCTTTTTACCCACTGGGTTCTCCTTTCTCTACCACTGGTATCATCGCGTTCCTTGCAAGACAGTAAGAGGCATGACCCAACAGGGTTAATTTATAAAGGGCCATCATCAGGAACAGTAAATGGGTGACTTCACACAAGAATTGTGTCCTTTGGGTCTTCTCCTGAGGTTTTATATATCATAGTTCTACGATGGTCCCGTTTTATGGCTGTGAAGCCAAACGCCATTCTTTAGTTTATGCATGAAGCAAGTGCACCGCAATTGAATTGTATATTTTTTTTCTTGTTGCGAAGTTCAATTAAAGCAGCACTTTTGATAGATTGACACAACGACCTTATTTTGTTATTTTTTTTACATTTTATTTTGCATTTGTTAATTTCAGCTACCTAATCACCATGATACGTACACACATATATATATGTGTGTGTGTGTGTGTGTGTGTGTATATAATATATATATATACGCACACATCTGTTGTGTGACAAAGGAATTGTGTATGTAATCAAGATCCTGTCTTTAATCTTCCTCTTTTTAATGTCTTGCAGGTGCTGTTGCTTTTTCAAGCGAAGGAAAAGGAAAACCATTCAGCGCCACAAATGACTCTGGAAAAGGACAGACCATGGGGAATTACTCACTTGTTCATCTGCTGTCTTGTGATAAAAAAAGAAAAGCTCATCTCTGCGACAACCACATTTTGTTTTGATTTTTCTTTTGCCCTAACAGAGTATCTTGTTTCGATAATGTAGCCTTGGTTCTCTTACACTATTTGATTTCTCTTTTCCAGCGTCCATCATTTAGACGCTTTAACGTTATTGTGACAGTCAGATTCTTTCACATGGACCAATGAAGTGGTACAGAGCTTAAATCGCAAAATGCAGTCACTGTTTATACATAAAGCTCTTTTCAAGCCAGTAGCAGATACTGATCGTCTGCTTAAAGCTTTAAAGTAACACACTAAAGTCTTATTTTCTTTTTTTATTGGCAATAATTTTACAGTATTACTAAAAAGGTACTGCATTCGCTCTTTGAGTGTCAACGTTGTAGACAGACAGTTGCATTTGGAAGCCTTTGTGGCACTAAGGGTCACTCGATATTTAACTTTACATGGTACAACCACTGTGCAGAGGTACCAGTGAAAAGGGCCTGACCGAGATTATTAACGTCCGACAGCAGTTAGTCACAGAACTCCCCCCGATGATTTGCCTGCATTTGAACCTCTCGCTGAGAGAGAAGCAGGCAACACTTGTACAAAAAGTCTAAATGTATACATTGTGGCATGCAGCGTGCTTCATGATAATGTGGGTAAACAACGCGAAGTCAATCACTTTCAAGTAAAGACGTAGCAGAAGAAATGTAGAAAACACTACATATAGGATTCGGGTTTTCAGTAGCGCAGGAGCAGAGTAGCGTCTTGTGTACGGCTTTGTGAAGAACAACCGAATACCGTTAAGCGTTTCGACATGTCCTATGGTTGTCTCGGATCTCTGGCAAGAAGCAGCTGGTTCAACTGGTGCTTCACCGCCTACAGTCGGCCGGTAGAATTGGACAGGTTCCCACCTTATTTTTAGGTTTAATATGGCAGCTGTAGCAAAAGAAACAAATACATGTACAAAAAGCATTATGAAGACATTAAGACATTTCCCTTATCAGTGTTTTGAAATGTCTGCGTTCATGGACAAGCAGCCATTGCACAGATAGTGGGGCCCGCTTATTTTGTACAGATGCTGCCCGGTGGCCGAACTCCAATATGCTACAACGGCCAGCATACGGGACATAAAGGTATAGAGTTGTATCGTGTTATCCGTAGAAAGAGTGCAAATTCCGTAAAGATGAGATTTTTATTGTCTGAGGTATAATGGATTGCAAGCTTCCAAGACTATCCAGGTCTCCTCTTCAGGCATATAATACGTCCGAGGAAGAGACCTAGATAGCTTGCAATCCCTTATGCCTCAGCAGATACAGGACATTGCAGCCGTGGAGTGGTTAAGCCATGATCACTTTTTCTTTCACTTTACTTTTTTTGTCACGTTGCAAGACTGGCCTATGTTTTCTAGAGCAATTTTGAAGGGAAGTTGCTAGAACAAAGATTTTGACCAAACTGTGGTTAATTTATGTACAAAGGAATGAATCCAAAAGTCTCCTGAATCTAATTTGTATTATTATTTTTTTTTTTCTTGTCTATCAGTGCACGCCCTATGGCTAACTTATTTATTTTTAAAGTCTGGTTTGTGGTAACATAAAAAAAAATGTGTATTGCAAATAGATAATGCACATACCTGAGTTTATTATTGCATTTACAGGGATTTTAATTGTAATTTATTTTGTTAACAACCAAGAGTGCAGTGCTTATTTTGGAAGCTTTATGCGCTCACATAAAACTCAGAAAATTACTGAATCTGGTGGGTTGTTTTTTTTTTTTCTTTTTTATATTTTTTTTTTGGTTTCCCTTCCCCCCCATGTTTCTGTCATTGTTTTTTTATTTACATTGGTCAAATACTGAAAAAAAAAACTGTTTCAAAACTATTTACGTGCTTATCTGATCCACAGTTGGTTTTCTGCCTTGGTTGTGTTACTGTCTTAAACAGGAAATGGTATATACATATATATATATTTTTTCATTATGGAAGACGAAAGAAGAAGATTTGTGGCCATTTTAATGTGAATTCATTTCTGTGTCTACAATATTTGACCAAATTATGTTGCACCGCATTGTAAATATATGCAACATCTTGTGTTTTTCCTCATAATACATGTTTATTTTCTTTGTTACTTTTTTTTTCTTCTCTGTAGAGTTTTCCAGTTTTTTTTGTGTGTGTGTGGGGGAGATAGAAGCTATTTTGCCTGTACAGTGTTTATATGATCTGAACTCATCAATCATAACAAGAAAATGTGTATATTAATCCAATTGTGGACTTCAGATATTTAAAAATACAAAACCCTTTATTTGCTGCAATGACCAGTACGTAGACATATTTTGCTTTTTTTAGCAATATTTAAGTGCTCCATTGACTGCCGTCAAAGGAGATCTCCTCCTCCTCCTGGCAGCACAGACTGGTCAATAATAGGTAATGCAGGTATGTTCAGGTTAAGCCAATAATGTTTTGCATTTATATGCTTTTTTTTTTGTTTCCCTGTCTATACTAATGAAGTCAACATTGCCTGAATGTTAAAATAACGAAATACATCCCTGTTTAAAAAGTATGTAACTGAATAAATAAAAAAAAATAAAGGTAGTTTTTTTTTTAATGTTTTTTGTTTATTTTTTGTGAAATCGGTTTCTAAGGGTGAAATATTTTAAAATATATTTAAGAAAAAAAAAAAGCCTAGATTTATTACTTTCAGAGACTTTATTTTCATTGCTAAAATTTGTATTTATTTACCGTACTTTTCTGCTTGTTCTAATATTTTACGCCCATTTGTGCCGTGTTCACATCAGATGCTGTTGTTTCTTAGTGTCCTGCTGACTTTTTTTTTCTTTTCACAATGTGCCGTGAAGACTTATTGCTTGTCTATTGCATGGTGTCTGCATTGTTCTAATATTACAAAAAGTATCAAAGGTAAGGCGTGTCTTTTTGCAGATGATTCGACTGTCTGGAACAGGGTAGACGCTCGTGGTGGAATAAGTTATTGATTGACCTAGGGCATTGTGTACAGTGCCGGAGACCAGCATTGTGCAAATAGATCAGAGGAGGGCTAATAAAATGGTGAATGATTTGCAGGATTAGGAAACAGTACAGGATCTCAATATCTATGTAGTTGGAGGAGAGAGAGATGTGAAAGAATAATTTAAATACAGGAATATAACAAACTACATGAGGAACGTTTGTTTCAAAGGAGACCGTAAATGACAAGGGGTCATAATCCAAAAATAAACTGAGAAGCTAAGGTGTAATGTTAAGTAAGTTTTCATCTTCTGAGAGGTTGGAGGATAAGCCCTCCTTACCCTTTGTTTCTGTAAGTCGAATTGTTGTGTTATATACTACTTATGTCTGGTTTACCTGTTGCACAGCGATACGGAATATGACGGCACTATATAAAAACAACAATAAGCCTCCCAGCAGAAGCGGGGTAATATAAACGTGTGTGACATAGGCATGTGACTATCAAGAGTCTAAGAGCAAAGACTGAGTAAGGTTTTGAGTCTTTACAGCATGAAGGATGGCCAGACTAGATGGGCCAAATGATTATCTGCTGTAACATATATATTTATTTTCTCTTATGGCACTTGAATGCCACCTTGTGCTCTTATACAATAATACCTGCTGCAACGCTTCTAGAGTCTGCTCTGGTGGTAACAATCAACTGCGTCCCCATCAAACTACAGATGAACACAAAGGGACGATAACAAGAAGAACTTTTCTTTGCTTCACGCTGCCAGAGGTCTCTCGATCCATGTGGCACCAAGTCACATGACCTGACTGGACGCTGCTTTGCCGGATGTAAAAGTATGACACTACACATTATGTAGCAGCATCTAACAGCCTTGAGTATGGTGAAGGGTTAGAAGGTTTTGCTGATGGGTACACCCTATCCTTAATGTCCGGGAGTGTGAGTCTGCTGTCCTTCCACTGGTTTTTCTATAACCACACATTACTTTTCTTGGTTTTCAGTATTTGTGGTTTACATGGCATCAAATATTTAAACCCAGGCAACCTTTGCAAAGTATCCCATATTCAGTTTCAAGTGGCATTGTAATGTTCTGTTTTAGCGTAACTAAAGTTATTAGTTTGTGCTTTATGATGTCCAATCACTATAATTTGAATATAGCAAAGGCTTATCTTACCCACAGGAAGCTGGAATCTGTGTGAAGAGGGGGCACGACTAGAATATTAACTAGTTACCTTTTCTGATGTCCTCTTGCCTCCTTCCCTCACGCTTACAAAGGCTGTGAATTGGCTTTCCCCAAAGAGGAGCAGTAAATGAAGAGTAAGGAAAGGGTAACTTAACTGAGAGGAAAAATAACTGCAAAGCTTAAGAACAGAAAGTGAAGATGTCTGCTCCCATGGTATACATATCATGAGTAACACCATTACATATGTTAGTTTAGCGTACTGTAAAATGTAACTTTTGAGGAGGGACACAAACTAGTCTGATTTCTAGGAGAAATGTTCACTAAAAATAACCTTAAAAGGCATTTCCTGTTAAAATTCTATTCTGCTTCTTTACCTTTGAATTCTAAATGTAATATGAACGTACCATGATGATCCATGCAGGATCACAACACATTTTGTGCATCTATATGGCACATTGTAAAACAGCAAATTTCTGAAAACTTACAGGCCAAGAAAGCATATAAAGTCCAATTTACACGTTATGGCCAAAAGTATGTGGACACCCCTAATTATTGAATGTAGGTGTTTTAGCCACACCTATTGCTAACCAGTATATAAAATTTAGCACATAAGCAGCTTTCCCTATTGACAATGGGTTGTAGTGCCCCTAGTGAATTTAAACGTGGCACTGTCATAGGATACTTCCTTTGTTACAGGTCAGTTTGTGGCGGGAGCTTCATGAAATTGGTTTCTATTTTCGAGCCGCTGTCCGCAAGCCGAAGATCGCTATGCACAATGCCAAGAGTCCGATGGAATCATGTAAAGCACGCCGACGCTGGAGCAGTGAAAATCTGTGGGGTGATGAGTCATGCTGAACTATATGGAGGATGCCAGACCACTACCTACTGGAATGTATAGTGCCTTCCGTAAAGTTTGGTATAGGAGGGATGATAATCTGCGGTGTTTTTCAGGGTTTTTGTAGGCCCCATTTTAGACAGTGAAGAGTAATGTTAATGCTCCAGCATATAAAGACATTTTAGACAAATGTATGCTTCCAACATGGTGACGCCAGTTTAGGGACGGCCCTTTTCTATTATAGCACAACTGTGACCCAGTGTATAAATCAAAGGCCGTAAAGACATGGTTTGACATGAGCTTGGTGTGGAGGAACTCAAGAGGCTTGGACACATCCCTGAGTTTAAACCCATTGGACACCTTTGGGATGAACTGGCACTCCAATTGCGAGCCAGGCCTTCTTGTCCAACATCAGTGCCTGACCTCACAAATGATCTTTTGGCTGAGTGGGCACAAACACACTTCAAAATCTTGCCTTTCCAAAATATCATCAATTTCAGCCATTAAATTGACAATGCTTAATTTCATCAAGGGAAAAAGCAGTATTATAGTATATAAAGCAATATTATATATGACCAAAGTAGCCATTCTTCACAGTCACAAAGGAACATCTGCCAGCCACTGGCTGCTTAATCATACTTGCATGAGAACCCAAAGAACATCATCTAAAGAGGTTGTAGATTTAAGGATGGAGTAGAGAAAACTGGACCCGGCCAACTAGTTACCCCTTCGCTGGAAATGAATGTACATTTATATATTGATCAATTCAAACAACCTAAAATGAAAAACACATATTGAAGATTCTGCAATGATCCTATGAAATTTGTTCCTGTGTAGTAATAAACACTGAATAATGGTCATCTCACTAGTGATGTAGAGGGAGGATTGAAGGAATGCATAGCAGCATTGCACGAGAACTTAGACCGTTTATCCCTTCTGATCAGAAGAAACTAACACGTTAACCCCAACTGTCGTGACTTTGCCTTGAGCATGGTGGTTAATGCCTTGTTAGTGTTTGATGTCATAGAAGTGTTCCTGTTTTTCACATACCGTATTGGCTCGGATATAGGCCGCCCCCGTATATAGGCCGCACCCTAAAAGTTTGGTGCTTTTTTAAAGAAAAAGTTTTTTTCTTTAAAAAAGCACCAAAAAAACATGCTGCTACTTTGTCTCCCCCCCCCCCCCGAGATATGCTGCCACTGTCCCCCCCCCCGAGATATGCTGCCACTCTGCAAACCCCCCCCCGATTTACCAGAGCAGACTCCCGGGTGTCTTGCAGGGCCGGCGGGGGACATCTACGCAATACACGTATACAACTTCCGGTGCTGGCACTCAGCGGATGTGCAGGCACCAGAAGTTGTATACGCGTATTGCGTAGATGTCCCCCGCCGGCCCCGCAAGACACCCGGGAGTCTGCTCTTGTAAGTCTTGGGGGCAGAGGTAAAACGCATCGTGCAGACGGTCACCGGGTGCGGCGATGCGGGTAAACAACCTCCGCTGCCGGGACCTCTGCACGATGTGCTTTAACAATCTCCCTTGCCAGGACTCCCCCCGTGGGAATTCCCGGCAAGGGAGATTGTTAAAGCACATGGTGCAGACGTGCCGGCAGCAGAGGCTGTTTACGCGCATCGCTGCTGCCGGTGACCGTCCGCATGATGCGCTTAGAAAACCTCCCGTGCCGGCACCCCCCCCCGTGGAAAGTGCTGGCAGGGGAGGCTGTCTGAGCGTATCAGAGAGTAGGATACAGGTCCCCTGCACCGCTGCGGGGGATCTGTATCCTAACCTCGCTGCCTGCCCAGCGCCCGGGACTGCATGTCCCGGGCGTCGGGCGATAGACCCCGAATATAGGCCGCACCCCCACTTTAAAGACTTAAAGTGGGGGAAAAAAGTGCGGCCTATATTCGAGCCAATACGGTACTTCCTTGACATGGCATGTTCTCAATGGGCTTTCTTTGCCTTTTTTTTCTTAAATTTGTGTGGTTGTTTGTAAAATGTAATGTTTCAATTAATTGTTTTCTTCATACGTTATCAGGGGCCACATGTTCATAGATCATAGTTCAAGCAGTGAGATGTCCTGAATGCCATCTCATCTTACCTCTCTAACAAGTTAAAGGGACAGCCTAGTGTTCCATACAACCCGGCCAACAAAGTGTTCATATAAAAGTGCATTCATTGACCAACCTGAAAGAAAAAAAATCACTGCACTTAAGGAGAAGCTGCAGCTTGCTGTCCCCTCTATAGTATTTTTTCTACCATTTGTGGCTCCCATCAAAATTACGGCAAGAGCCAGTGCTGGAGGTGGCTGGTGGTGAGTATACCACACATCCGCTTACGCAAGCAAGAAATGTGTTTATCACCAGCTATAGAGAGTACATTTTATATTAAATGTACGAATGTTATATATGCTCTAGTGATGAGTGATCACGCTCAGCCTAATAGGATTTTAACATTCTTTTAATAATAAAATGTCAGGCACTGAAAAGAGACACAATTAATATTGATTATTGCCTTATTCAACTGCATTTTGCATGCTTTAAACCAGTGAGATATGATCGCTGTGTACATTGCTGAGCCTTAATGAGTTTTATATTAAAAATAAATTAAGCTGTCTTACTTGTTTCACGAGTGCCCCAATACAATTCTTTATAATCTCTTCCCTTTTGTAAGGTGACCCTAATGCATTTCAGATATAATCATACATTTTTATGATCTAAAATGACACCACATATTTTTTTCACAGATACGTTATCAGTTGATAACACAATAATTAAACTATGTAATATGTTAGCAAGGCTTGTTTCCTGCTTCAGCTACATCAATCTAAGATTAAATTAGAAAATTATTATAAACTGAAACTAACAGATTGGCCACAAGATGGCGCCATCTACTGATAATTGCCAGGGATCTTGTCTCTTGCAGAAGGAGAGTCATTTGTTATATTTAGATACACTTGGCTTTGCAAGATTAATAGCAATGCAAATGTATGTATAACCTCTTGAGATGGTCACCTTTCACCCCAATTAGTCCAGGCATTGATCCAGAGGGTGAAAATATCTGTGGGCGATAACTTTTGTGTTGTTGTACAACAATGAAGAATATCTACACAGGAAAAATCTAGTCTGATGCAGGATCTGTCTACTGTCCTCATCTATTAAACAAGGAGTGTATAAATTAATTCTGACCTTTCTTCAAATATCTCGACAATTAGAATGTGTGCGTAAGCTTGTATTATTTAAAACCGTAAGAAATACATTCTGAAAAAAAGGGTTCTCATCATTTGAAATGTGATTTATTCATGAGACATTTCTTGGAATGAATCCATTGATCAATACAGAAAGATGTGCGCCTTTCTGAAGGCTGGCAGAATGCAATTATGTTTTGAACTGCGGCCAATTTTTATCTTCTGGATAACAAAAAGAACTGCATTTGCCTGGGAAAAAAAGACAGATTTAAAGGAGCTTGTAAATGATTAGTATGCAGTCCTCATTAAGCAGAAGAGCTTTTTGTCTCCCCACCCCCACCCCTCTGCTCAGTCTCTGCATATTATGATTCCATCTGACTCTCATTAGAAAGCCATCATCTGCAGAATCGGGTAGATTTTCCCTTTTTCACAACCTTTGTTTGTCAAGGATGCTTCTAACAGTCTGTCGATGTCATTGTTTGCTCAATTTTTTAAGGGCGATGTGTGGGTCTCACATGGTTTCTCAACAATTCTTTCTGCATCCCATTTCATTTGATTTATCAGCTTTGTTCCCCTCTTGCCGTGTGCTAAAACCGTTATATTTTGAAGTAAATAAGCTGTAATGTACTAAGATAGTCCCAAATGGTACACATTATCTATGAAGCAATACATACGCAACATTTGCACTAAAAATCTGTATGGTCCATAGTAGTGATTTATAGAAATATTCAGCATTTTTGTCAATACAAGTTCCTAGTGCACCCAACGCTTTTTATGGTGAAAGTGTTCCAGCCATCTTGGGCATTTTCTTCAGCGCTGCTTTGCTTAAATGCTCTATCCCAACTCGATTGTTATAGTTGCAAACACCTATAGCCTAACGTTCAATCGCAGATCTCTTAGCCGAGAAGCTCCTTGTTAAATACTATTATGAACAAAGAAAATTACTGTCAATCTGATCACTGAAAAGAAGAAAAATCTTCTTTTCAGTGATCAGATTGAGAGTAATTTTCTCATTTTCTGCAGCGGCTTTATTAAAATCTACCTCTGTCTCTCCTGCCTGCAAGGATCTCCTTGGGTTACAGGTAGGAATCTCAGATCTTGTATGTATGAGGTGAGAGGAGAAGAACATATAGTGCGTGATGAACTTTTGCATGATAAAAATGTGATTATCATACTCTCACTCAATGTATAAAATAGCATACAAATCCCCTTGCTCATCTGCCGCACATTATCAGTATAACGTTAGGTAGATAAGTGAATTTACATGCTGTGCTTGAGACCAAATTAGTATAGTGTTTTCAAAGGGCTGGTAATTTATGAACATTTTTAATATAAGAACTGCTTCTTTGTACTAAGTGGGTGCTGCGTTGTAAGATAACACATGAAATATTTTAATAGTGATTATATGTGTATTTGTGTGTGTATGTGAGTATGTATGTATGTGCATGTATGTGATTATTATTTTTATCACCACCACCTTTGGATATATTTCAACCTTCTGTAATCTAGTGTCAAAAATCCTGTAGCTGTTTACATGTTTCAGAAAGCAGTTGTTATGTAAAGATTTTGTGGAACATGGTTTAATTGGATACAATTGTAAAGTATCATTAATGCTGTATGTTGATTTTTTTCTTCATTGTTATAAACCAGAATCTACTTGTTTTTTTCCAACAAAAGTACCCTTCATCCATTATTTACAGCAAAATCAATTGCATTTGGAATACAGCAACTGTAAAACATTCAAGAAGGAGACAGCTTTGTCCAGAATGTGTTAAAAGGTGAATACCTAGGCGTCAACAACATAGGTATGTTTCTTCAAGCAGAACACAGAAAGTGCAATGGCTGTCCTCTCCATCTCCTAGCATCTCGGTTCTATCGGATTAATAATCCCATGGGGGAAAAGTGTTGCTGTGTAGCTCTCTCTTTGTTAATTTTTAAAAAGGTAAATAAGAAGTTCTGGTTAAACAAATATTGTCTTAAAGAATACAGGGAGGTAAAAAAAAAGTGAATTAGTTGCCTTCAAGTAATAAACACCTATAAATCTGGAAAATGACACAAAATGGCACCAGTATGACAAAATATACTAGGAAAAACATATGCATGCTTTACCCTTTTGTGATTCGCACACTTAGAGAATTAATTTTATATACGCAACAAAGATTAGCATTTTTCTTTAGTATTAGAGCGTATGGTTAGAAAAGCAATGCAGCAAAGCAGCGTGCCAGGCTTTCTTTTTTCACTTAATGGGTTAATCCATCATTGTTCCTGGGCTACAATAAATGACTCACAGGACAAGCAGTTATTTGTGGGAAGCTGCTGTTCCCAGTGGGAGGATGGCATTTGGAATGCAACGGTTTCCACTGCTGCTCTGATTATACAGCAGGAATGGTCTGTTACTTACATGGGATCCAGGATTTACCAAAAAACAGATGCAATTTCTAAAACAATAACCATGTAGAATTTCTTTTTTTTATATGATTCCACTTTCCTTCAGATTGCAAATCTAGAAAACTATGATGACCATGAGAAAAATAAACAAATGCATTTTTTTTCGTGAATAAATTTGTCTTTATGTAAAAATAGTACTTGGCTGTTAAACATTTTCTGAGCTGCCTTTTCCTTCATCACACAGAGCCGAGACTTTATGCAGTGTTGTTCCCGGGAGAAAGTACTGTCAGCACTATTATGAGTGATTTCGTGTATAAAGGATTGACAAATGTATTTAGTACTTTCAAATACAATACAATATAGTAACAGTAGAATGGTGACACATCAAGGACAGTACACATTAAATGGGGGGAGGGGGTTCAATAAATGCCAAGGGTATACAAGAGTGGGGGATCCCTGACCTTAACTATTCCAATCTAAATGAGAAGATGTAATTTACAGGTACAAAAGGGCCTAGTATAGATCTGCTACTTTTTTTATGATTTTATAACTGCTATTTATGGTTTTTGTTTTAAGTGAGTGAGCTAAAGAGATGTCCCGTAGTGTTAATGGGCATGTTGGGGAGATCAAAGATCAACTTGGTAACTGGCCCATTGAGAAGTGGCACAGACGGGAGCGTGATCACCCAGTAGTCCTCTCTGGGACCTGTAGAGCTAGAGGTAGATACAGATTGAATATTTCAGATATAGGAAACAATGAGTGCTAACTTGTGATACATTAACTCTTGATTCTTTCAGGTGTTGATTCGCCTGGGTTAGCAGCAGTTACTAGCTGTAAGAAAGCCACGCTTTCTTTATTCTAAATACTGTATATGCTCGATTATAAGACAAGGTTTTTTTTCAGGGCAAAGGCTCTGAAAAAATAACCATCATCTTATATTTGAGGTCGTCTTCTAATTAGACCTCAGATAGAGGTCTGACTGCAAGACTAAGATCCAGAACCCCTGCAGCGCTGCAGGGGTCCTGGATCCTTCTCTCTGGCAGCCGGTGGAGGTCTGTGCGATGCGTGCAGACAACCTCCGCTGCTGCCGGCACTTCCTCTGGGGCTTCTATGATGGAGTGCCGGAATCACATGACCTTCCGGTGCTCATTCAGCCTCGGCGGAAGTGCCGGCAGCAGCAGAGGAGGTTGCCTGTGCGCATCACGCAGACCACCACCGTCTGCCCCCACTAGACACCAAGGAATCTGAAGTACGGGGGACAAGTCTAGGGGAGCACTGGTAAGTCTGGGGAGGGTAAGAGTAACTCATGTTTTTCATAAAAGTAGGAAACACACCACAATTGGACAAAAAAAATAGCAATATGACTTGGCATGATAGGAGTGTGAGTGCTAACAGCAATCACACTCCTATCATACCCAGGCAACCAGTAAATACTGGTACCTAGGCATGATGGGACTGTGCTTGCTGTGATTGCTGTTAGCAATCACACTCCTATCATGCCAAGTCAGCCAGTACATGCTGGTACAGGGTGGCTGTAAGTGAGGTGTAGACCCCATACTGCTGGCAGCATCAATACACAAGGGGGGCAGCTAGCTAGGTTTCAGCATGTACTGGCTGACTTGGCATGATAGGAGTGTGATTGCTAACAGCAATCACAGTTCCATCACGCCTAGGTTCCAGCACTTACACATCCATGCTATCACACACACACTCATTCATTCATATACTCATTCATTCACAGATTAATTCCCTCACGCATACTCATTCAAACACCCTCTCCACCCCCTTACCTGCACTGCAGCTCCTCGATGCTGCTCACAGACTTCAGCAGAGGGCGCGGCCTCCCTCTGCGTTCTCTGGTACTGCACAGAGGAAGCAGGACTGGAGCAGAGTCATGTGATGTCACGTGAACTCTGCTAGGTTCCGCTTCCTCTATGCAGTACAGAAGACCCTCCCACAGGTAAGTAGCAGGGTTGGAGGTGCGGCCCGCGTAAGATCGGTTGCCCTGGCTGCCGATCTTACGCGGGCCGCACCTCGAGGTCTCTCGGGCCGCATGTTCGACGCCCCTGGCCTAGATCTATAGATTTTACCGGATTTTATTTGACCAATGTTTTTGGGTAGGGGTTAATGCCATTGAACATTTTTTCTCTTCACATTTCTATTCTCCAAAACCTTAAAAATGACAGTAAACCACTAGCTAGTGCTTTAGCTGTTGCATATGGCTTGGCTAAGTAATTCCTGCTTCTCTTTACTACTTTAGAAAAAAAAAATCATTGGCTTGCTTGTAATTAAGATGGAGTGGTATATGTGTTTATGATGTATTAATGTGATGCTTTCATGTCCTGCCACAGTCTGTGTAAAAGGCCTTTGAGATATTTAATCAGCTTATCCTGCTGTGCTATGTAAGCATTTTTACTTTATCTTTGTAACATTTTAGATTGCGGTGGTTTCTCAGCTGTCATGACTTTTAAGAGCGTAGATCCAGAGCTCTTCAGCAAAGGTGACATTGAAAATAAAGCTTTTAAAGGAACTGAAATGCAGCCACATTTAAATATATGTTAACATGGAGCAATTTATTGCATGATCCAGGTTTATAGCTCATGAATAATCCCACAAAGCTTAATTAAAATGAGATATTAATGACCCTGAAGCCTTTAATTATAGGTAGTATTAGAAACAAACACTATTATTTTTATACTTTTACATTACACTACGTGTATTAGAATTATCATTTAACTGGATGAGGCTAATTCACAGTTTCATACACCTCTGAGAAATTGGCACGTTTAGTTTAGAAATTTGCGTAGAACATGTCTAATTCCTGGTGGGATTTCTCTCAAAGAATGGTTTAGATTAAAACCTATTGCGTCTCTCACACGCATATTGGTTTTTCAACATTTGTCTCTAATTATGACACAATAGCGTGAGCTCATATGAAACATATTAGGATAAATAACGAACGCAACATAACCTATAGCAAACACATCACCAAGTGTCTACTAAATGATATAACGTTTCAGTTCTTCCCATGACTAATCAAAATGTGGAAAATAATTCATTGTGGTTTAATAAAAAGCTTAGCCAGATATTGGACAGGAAAAGAGTTATATAAATAAGTTTGATGGATCAGAAACATACATTTTAAAATATAAATCTATTTGATAGCAAATGCCTGGTAGGCCATGGCCTCCAGCACTCCATATTCACCCAATCATCCATGGCACTTACATCATTTGGTGGCTGCCGGCCTTGAACTTGTCTTTGCCTATGAATATAAGAAGTCCAAAAGCAATTTAAAGTGGAACTGTTGCAATTAATTTTTTAGCATAAGTAAATTTACCTATTGAATCTATAACTTGTCTATTTTGATTGTCAAACAGTGTATTTGTTTTGCTTTGAAAGTTCACGTCATGTAGGGGGTTACTGGTAGCAGTCTGTGGTAGAGCAAGCTTTATCTAATCAGTTTCCCGCCCTGAAGTTCCCTTCTTTCTCATGACTCAACGTTTACAAAGGCCCGAACCAACAACGATTGCCAACTTACTACCATAGATAAGATAGAAAACTAAATGGAGAGGAATAGTCATGCAGGCAGTGATATATTCTGACTAGGGCATCTGATCCAGGGAGTTGTAGCTGCTTAGAGCAGGGGTAGGCAATCTTCATCTCTCCTGATGTTGTGGACTACATCTCCCATAATGCTCTTACAGTCATAATGCTGGCAAAGCATCAAGGAAAATGTAGTTCACAACATCTGGAGAGCTGAAGATTGCCTACCCCTGGCTTAGAGGAACAATCTCCATATTTCTTTACGCGGCTGCCATACGTCATATCCCTGTGCTCAGAAATGATGTCAATGCATGCATATCCTGAGAACAAGGCATTTCCCTCTGGTATACATATAAGGTGGGTTTGTGAGCTTTTTCTGCAGAGAGGTCTAAACTGCCGCTTTGTATTCATAGTTATATCATTTACACAAAATTATTTTATACAGGCTCACAATGCTCTTCTTTGGTGACGACCTTGTTGGCCCTTAATGTATAATGGACTTGGCAAGTTGAAACTGCAACATCTCTGCGAAAGCCCACTTAAATAAATAATTTGGGGCATCCTGTAAGAGAGAAAGGCAGGAGGGCTCAACACCCACATCCAGTAACTGTTTGCAGCCATTTTGGGGTACTCTGACCTTAAGGACACACAGGGTTGCACAGGCTGTCCAAACAATCTATCGAGAGAGTACATTTATTTGATGCCAATGAGGACCACAGTTGTTTGATTTAAGTTAATTGGATCATTGATTTTCATCACTCCCCTTATAAAGTAACTTAATAAGCTGGTACAGCAAATCATCTAAACAGGCTAATACATAGAATAGTAGATAAAACGCAGAGGGTATCCTGGACTTCATCTACTGTTTCCGACAAAATGGTTGCCAGTGCCTTCTGATGCATGAGAGAAAATGGATCCAATTTACAGTTTAGCAGATTCTGTCTTTAACCCCTTAATGACAAAGCTCGTACATGTATGGGTTTAGGGACCTCCTGATTGTCCTTAAGGGGTTAAGTGAAACACCAGTACAAGTGGGACTCGATCTTTATGAAGTCCTGGGATGTCCTGAAATAATGGTTGTTGGTCAAAAAGCAATACATTCTTAAGAGCTGTTGCTGGATGTCAATACTCACTGACGAGAAGCAGAAATAAAAGGATTATTTTATGTAAATATCAATTGCCAGTGGGAAATGCTTAAATGCATATATTATGATAAAGCGCTCTTTGTGAAAATTGCATACAGAGATCTTTGGGAGAATCCATAAATTATGTAACACCAACGGAGAAGTGATGGGGATTTAGATGTTTCCATTTAGTACAGGAGGATTTTTGTATCCATAAAGAGGGATTAATGCCTTATTTGCAGTCTACCGTGTTTCCCCGAAAGTAAGACAGTGTCTTACTTTCTTTTTATCCCTAAAAGCCCCACTATGTCTTACTTTCGGGGTATGTCTTATATTGGGAAAAAATTGAGAGTGATGGGAGTTATGATGTACTTTTAGAGCATAATTAGATCATGAAAAAGACATTGGAAATGGTACAGCATAACACCCATCACTCTCACACACTTACCAATCAACACACCTACCAATCCACACGTATACCAATCCACACACATATACACAAATCCACACACGTATACACAAATCCACACACATATACACTAATCCACACACATATACCAATCCACACACATATACACCAATCCACACACATATACACCAATCCACACACATATACACCAATCCACACACACATACACCAATCCACACACATATACACCAATCCACTCTCACTTAATGCTTTCCTACCTTTCCTTTCTTCTTTCAGCTTCTTTTCCTCCTCTTCGCTCCTCTTCTTCAGTTCTGTCTTCTTCCTGGTTCAGAGGGCACGGACAGCGGTGGGCGTCGGCTTCAGTGTTGTGCGCCGGGATCTGACAAGAAACCCCGGCGCACAACAGCTGTTGCCGCGCAGATCACAAGGGAGCGGTATCGGAGGTCATTAACAGACCTCCGGCTCCCTTGAGTGATTTTAAGCCGGGTTGAACCCGGCTTAAAATCACTCAAGGGAGCCGGAGGTCTGTTAAAGACCTCCGATACCGCTCCCTTGCGAGCCTGCTCCTCCAGCGGCGGACATTACTGTCCGTCTCTGGAGGGGTGCCGGGTGCCGCAGGTTGGCACCCCCTGGAGTGTGGCGCCCTGTGCAGTCGCACACCCCAAAGGTCGGCCCTGCTCTAAGGGGCCGGCCTTAGGGGTCTGCGGCCGCACAGGGTTTAAATAAAAACATCGGGGTTTTTTTTCAACTTTATTTAACATCCTCCATGTTAAATAAAGTTAAAAAAACTTTATTTAACATGGAGGATGTTAAATAAAGTTAAAAAAAAACCCCGATGTTTTAATTTAAATCCTGTGCGGCCGCAGACACGTAAGGCCGGCCTTGGTGGGGACTTCCCGGCCCCTTAGAGTGGCGGACCCGGCAAATCCCCCGTGTTTCCCCGAAAGTAAGACATATGTCTTACTTTCGGGGTACGGCTTATATTAGCCGACCCCTCTGAAACCCCCGATACGTCTTACTATCGGGGGTGTCTTACTATCGGGGAAACACGGTAGCAAAAAATAAATGTTGAAGCGTTACATTACAGAGGGGAGGTGACTTAAATGCCACGTTTCCCGGATGGGGATCAAATCCGCAACCTATGGTTAGGAAACCAGCTTGGTTTCTTGGAATAAATGGCAACTCTTTAATGCTAATGGTTGGAAATCTCCTCATAAATGGAGCCAGTTTTTTTGTAAGCCCACATACTTTGTTTACAGGAAACCCATTCTGCAAAACTGAAAAATGCAATTTTTCATCCAATGAGTTCCAACATCCTTTAAACTCAATGGCTTCTTTTAAAGGCTGCTAGGATGAATGTTTTAATATAAAAAAATTCTCTATGTAAAAATGCTGACCCCTTTTGTATGTTTGATTCTTATAAATATATCCTTACTTACACTATAATTAATTTATCTTAACACACAGGGCAACTTCAATTTTTCACACAGAAAAAAATGGCTGATCTATTCATGGTGACCATAATGATATTTGAGAACCACACAAAAAATATGTTATCCAATTTCGTAAACAAGGGGAAAGGCTAGTAATAAATAATTAATTACAACTATTTAGCGCTTGGAGTATTTTATATACACAAAACTACTATTTTATTCAGCTCCTTGAAACTTGTACTTGAGAATCGTTTTTTTGTTGTTGTTATAGACAAAACTTCTTTATAAGACATTGAGTCATGTAAAATCTGCTTGAATAGTCTGATCATTCCGCTGTCTCCCTGGCATTAAGCGAACACCTTTCAAATAAGAGAGAAGGTCCATGGAGACTTAGTGATTTACTTAATGATGAGTCACATAAACAATACATTACCACCCACTTAAAAGAATATTTTGCTAAGAACTCTGTTTCTCCAGAGATACTCCGGAATGTCCATAACTCATGTCATAAGATGAAACATATTGAGCCTTTCATCCTCTCTAAAACCCAAGGAAAGAACACTGTATTTAATTACTTGCTACCTTAAGGGACCTGGAAATACCCAAACCAGATTCTGGTGTAAGGTCTCTCACAACCTAAAACTGAGTATATGATGAGATGCTTGGAACAAAAATTCTATGTGGAAAAAGGCAGACTCCCTACTTAAATTAAGGGTAAAATGATGCAGTCCCATCCACAGCACCTCAAATTCTCTACTGGGGAAAACGTTGTTAAGCCAGCAGCAATGGCAGATGCCGTTGCCTCATATTATGCTGGATTGCATAATTTGCATTTAAACTTGTCACCAAACCAGTTTATAAGAGATTAATACATATCTCCATGCTATTCTGTTACCAAAATTATCTGATAGATATATCTTCTCTTAAGACTAGGTTTAACGCAACAGAAATTAAGGAGGCAATGACAAGTTAAGTCACGCTCTGCTGCTGGCCTGGATGACCTAAGCGTGTTGTCCTCCTTCACCCTTGTTATATCCAGTTGCTCTAGAGCACCTAATGGCATTTGTAATTCACCTCGGATTAAAGAGTTCCAGAAGCCATCTGGCAGGGAAATTACTCCTCTTCACAGATGACAATTTAGCTTTTCTATCAAACCCCCAAACATTAATCCTGGCCTTGAAGGCAGACCTTTACTAGGTATAGCTACGTTTCCTATCACAAATGGAACCTTAATAAAAATCCAACTTGAGTGGTGATGAACGCTTGAGCGTTTTCTTTCCATGATAAACACTCGTATATTTCTTTGTATTCCTCATCCTGTTCAGATTATAGGTTTTGTAAGACTCTTTAGTTACTGTGTTGAATGGATACTTCATTTGGAATGAATGTTACATCCTCAGCAGTTTAGATAATGCTCTTCATCTGGTGGCCATCAATGCAAAGATTCCCATCATATGCCAGCATTTAGAGAAGATGAAAGGAGACCCAGGGGCACTACAGCTCCGCTTTAGAATGCAAGTAAATTTTGATGTTTTCAAGTACTTGACGTTGCCATTAAAATAAATTAGATTTTTTTCCCGATCAAACAAAATAATTGCTTACAAATACGAACAAAAGACAGAATGTGAGTGAAAAATAACCTATGGTTTTATTGAACAATATCTATATACTTTACCATAATTAGATTATTGCTTTTCTTTATGACATGAACATTTAACCTTTTGAGTGCCAGAAGGAGTTAAGTAAAGCAGAAATACACTGTTCGCTATTTAGACCTTTCAAGTATTAAACCCATAAGCTTGTCCTTGCTTGCAGAAGATTAAAAAGTCAATTTCAGTTTGGGATTTGCTGGCACATAACAACAACCATGATTTTAGAGGAAAAAGGTTTTCCCATTAAATTGACTTTTCTGTAGCAATTGAATTTAAAGGGGAGAAGAAGGGTTGGAATAGATTGAATCAGGTGTCACAAAGGGAAATAAAACACCATTTTTTGAGCATCTTTTCTTGCCAATATCACCTATGCTGGTCAATTTACAAAAACAAAAAAGACAATAATATCCAAACTTTTCTCATACAGGCGAGACAGAGATTTATTTTATTTCGTAATACTAGTTCATTAAATCAATAACCCATGCTAGTAAATGGTGTATAAAAATAATAAAAAACCTCAGATCATTTCACACGCATCCAAGTGTTTTGGGGGGTCATTCTATATTATTCTTCTACCACTTGTACTGTATTCATTATTCAGATTTTTATAGAATACGTTATAGAAGAAAATAAATTATGAAATAGACTAAGAATCCAGCCATTTTAAATGACTAATTTCAAACAATTTCAGTGAAGTAAATATGATTTTAAATAGAATAGTCAATGCTCGTGTCCATACAATAAGATGTTAGAATCCAATTTCTGCTCCGCTGGGATCTTTAATACATGGGCTTTTATTGCGGCTTCTTAGTTCTTCTACAACATATTAGCAGCTTTTTTTATTTTACTGGTCTTGTTCTCTATAATATAATCTACTAGAGATCATTGGATTAAACAAGCTTCCACTGCATTTGGAGACAGTATTTTATAGTAACTCTTAAGACATGGGATAATATATTTTGCAGTATGTAATTAGGATATGACAGTTTACTTTATTAGCTTATTTTTTTTCAACTAGCCCTAACATAGGATAGTCATATTTTTTGCTAATGTATTTCTTGTTGTGTGTGAATGCCCCTTGTCCTTGGTAGTATGTAACTTACTTACATTACAGTATTTACATTATTTTGTTTTATTTTTAGAATCTGCATACACATATTTTAAAGGTTTGTAATTAGAGTGGGGTATCATTGGTGGAGTGGATTATAGAGATTCACACTTTAAATTACGTATGCATAAGGGCAGTAATTTGTAGACTCTTTCTCTGTGCTTCACCCATTTTTTAAATTTGTTAGGTTTTTCATTTTTTTGCTTCCATCATTTTACCCCACTGGCTTTTGCCCCATCAGTTTTTACTTCTAATTTCCATCCCCCTTTGATTCCTTTACTTATTTCTTTTTTTTAAGACCACCCAGAGCTCCTAGTCATTCTCACATAGGTAAAAATGCACACAAGAAATCATCGTACCCTTCAAGCTTCTCCATTACCACAGTGTGAGATGGAATGCCAGTACATCGGGATGATGTGACCCCACTGACCACCTGCCTCTTAGCTAAAATAGCCTGTTCAGTGCCAAAGAGGGTGGCATATCCTGATTCTGGCTTAACAGGCACACAAACACCTCTGCATCAGTTGTCATACTGGGATACAGAACAGAACTTTATTCCAAGGCTATTCCTGTCAATGTGGGTCACCCAGGTGCATATTTATCCTAATTCTTCCTGCCTGTGCTTCCACTGCTTTCTTTCCTCAGCTTCCCTACAATGTAGGAAGGGGAAAGCTCATGGGCAGCCCCTTGGGGTGTTTCCAGGTAAGTAAAAATTACTGTGGCTTCAAATTTAAGACATACATGTAGTCACACTATTTGTAATTGTACCAACAATACACAGAACACGTCTGTAAACCACAAACAATACCACCATCAAATACGAGCTTATTAAGATACAGTTCATAGATTTTGCTGGAGCAGAGGTGTAAAGTCTGCATCTTTTAATTTAATGAAAAATAGTAAAATGTCACCCATGCAGATAAGTGTATGACACAGGATCACCCATGTAACAGTTTGATTAGTTAGTGGACCCAAGCCACTGTGCCAAATGCAGACCACATGGTTTTTACATACAACAGCTTTGTCCTAAGAGGCTACCCTGTGGTAACCAATATTTCACTGCCTGCTGCTGCTGCTGCTGCACCTGAAAATGGAGAATCTTAATCAGAGGAGGATAAAAGGTAGCTTCATTAAATCCTACCTACTGCTCTAAGAATATCATCTAACCTACAGGCCAAGAAAAAATAAAGCTGTTGAGCTTATGTCCCCTGTAACAGATATAGCCATCAGTTCTCCAGTCAATTAATCCCTTTTATTATTAACATTTTGAAAACATTCCCAAGAATTTAACTATCAAAGGCTTATCACCGGACTTCTACTGGTCTTGTTTTCCCCCCAAAAAAGCCTGACTTAAAAGAATTGCTCCTTTGTTGGGTGTTTGAGTTGAAATGCAGAAGTGGGGGAATGGATGACTAAATTGGGAAAGTATAAAATTCTATTTTGTAATCTCTTATAGTTTAAAGAACCGATGGATCTAACAGAATTAAAGATTAAGAATGGAAATAAGATCAAAGATTTATCTGAGAATGACCTGTTAATGACATCTTTGATCTCAATACCTCCAAGATGGTACAAAAGGGAATTGAATGTCTGACTTTTGTAGAGTCTGATCTTTGTTGGCTGAGGGACCATCTGATGAATGTGTGGCAGATTTGTTGCCAGAAAAAGCTGTTTCTATGATCAGATTGCTTGTATGAACAAAATGAGTTAAAATGAGTTGTTGGGCATTTTTTAATTTTACATTATATAGACTTGAGCAGCTATGTAACTGATACATTTAACTGTTTGTGTGACATTTTATGGTTTCTTTTCTTTGCTTCTGGGATTGGTAGAGAGAGAATTAAGCATATTTAGAGTCGTCTGCCATTAATTAAATATGGACTCTATGCCAGAGTAGTGTTTTAGAAATGTAAGTTTTCATTAAGGACATTTTAGCAGTATAACACACAACTTTTGCTTGGATTTGTTTTATTACAAAGTTTACAAGTTAATCATCTAGTTCCAGTGTTTAAGGGTATGTGAACTCGGTATGTGAACCGTTTTTAGGTTACATACTTTAAGTGGGTAGCAGTTTTAAATGAAAGTCCATTCCAACACTTAAGTAAAGCTATTTTTAGACAAACGTTCTAAAAATGTATATAGATTACAGTAATCATACCAGCCCACTGCTATTAAATTCTTCTTTCAACTTCTTAGAACAGATGTGTTTTACTACAGTGTTCTTTACTGTCCGTTTACAGTTTCCTAAATGACATTGGCCCATACCCTCCTAGACCACACACTGTGTTATGCAGTTATGCAGAAAATCCTTTGGTTACCACTATACTGCTCTTTGATTGTTCCCTGATTGTATACCGAATGACACTAATGATAGACATGGAGAAACCCAATCAGTATGCTATTACAGGCTTTGCTTGCATGTGAGTGTATAGGATTTTGACATAAACAGCAATCTAAAAGGTAATCTATTATTAAAATTTAAACATATCGTAGTGTTATTTATGGAGATGTCCTAGAAATTATAACCAAATTTATACGAATATAACAGCGATTTAATTTCTAAAGTGTTAGCACTGTATTCCATAATGGGAAGGGCAAACACATTTGTGACATTGACAAATGAACCTGGTAAATGCCATTGAACTTAATGATCTGGCTTGTTTTTAGCCACAGCTACAGGCATACCGAGTGACTGGATTGGAAATTTTGAAGATAAGTAAAAATAATGGAACTCCTGCTGTCTAGACTCTGTGTTCCATTTATGCTCAATAAATGCTCTTACTGAGCATAGAGATCTTTTCGCATACATGAGGCGAAATGCGTCAGCAAATACCGGCTTGGTGTCTTCACATAAAACGTAAAATGTTACAAAAAAGTAAATGTAATACTATACACACACATAAAATTGAACTCATTTTGTCTCATTGTATACACTATGATGTGTTGCTATTTGTATGTTTACAAGGTATTAACTATTAACCCTTTATGATGATCATCCAGCAACTTTTAAGGTTATAACATTTATTTGGGTATGCATATATAATGTATGCATGTATAACCACATATAATGGATACAATTACTTAGATGTACCAGGATTCAGCACTTTAAATGTTCATGTCTTGAAAGGATGTGAATTAATCAGAGGTGGATGTAATAAGTAGTCTGCCTCCATTTGAAAAAGAGAGAGGATGTTTCTTCTGCATCTTTGCCCCAAACAAGTAACTATAACATTTCATTCCATGAAAAAGGAAGATCTTTAAAGTGTAAGGAAACGTAGATTTTCAAAACCCAGAAAATCTATGTGACACTGATTTTGTCTTTTTTAACCATTGAATTATACAAGCATTTCACTCCAACATTATTATTGCATGCCTTTGGGAATTGGGCATGACAGCTGTGGTTTGCTCAGTGCTGCCATATAAAAAGTACGGATTGGGATTTATATGAAGCCCAGCAGTGAAACATTTGGCTGTGTGAGTGGCATTTTAGCATAGCTCTGTTGGAGTTTGTTTGCCCTTAGTGATGATTGCTTCTTTCATAACTATTTCAACTCATCAGTGCGAGATGACAGGTACTCCGTGTTATTATCTTGTTGTTCCAGTAGTGAATTCTGTTTTTCTAAGTTCTTTTCTCCTCTTCTGTTGAGCAGAGCTTGTCATTTAATGATATTTTTGGTCTGCGTGTAGGAGTTTACAGTATTATTTGTAGCCTGACATATGTCATAATTAAATGTATTCAGTCTGGGAATAAGTGACTTCCTCTATAAATCTTGGACAGAATGACAAGACCTATCATTTTCCATGTCGCTTGGCAATCATTTAAAACCATGTGTAAACCTGTTATGGACTGGTTGATTTAATGGTTTGCACATCTGTTGAGTGCACATGTGTGTTTATGTGGTAGTATCTAAGAATTGTGTGCATGATGAGGATGAGATGGTAAAAAGAGAATACAGAGAACTGTTTCATTATTTCTTTATTATTAAGCGTAAACACGTCTTGCTCAAGCTTGTTTATCTGTCATAGAATTTAACGGTATTGACCCACTTTTAGAAGACTCTTAGAATGTTCATACCACCAGGTTTAGTAGGGAACTGGAGATCAGTTTGAGGTTATGATTCATGTTAGAAGAAACAATCTCTGAAGATCATGAAAATGCAGAAAATATGTGCCAAATACTATTAATTACAATTAATATTGGACTGTGTTTGGGGAAAATCTATAGGTTATAGCATGTATCCTTTAACCAGAACACTAAGCAAGAAAATCTAACATTTAAATGGTATATTGAAACTTGTATTTATGTAATTGAGTACAGTTCATACAAATAGGGGATTACGATACGCGTCTTCATGTTATAAGGTCAGCTTTTATGATTTATTTTGTAGCTTTCTCAAAAAACTAATGAACTATACTGCGCTGGACCATGAATAACCTTTATGCAATATTAGTGTCTCAGGAATGAGTAACTAATTACATAACTTTCTCTGGTATTCTCTTTAACCTTATCTACATGTTTTTCCTTACATCAGCTGTTTGTTTGTTTTATTTTTTTTGCAAACCTTGAGGTACTTGCATTAATCTGTTTAATATTAGGACTTTTATTTCTTGTACAGCGCTATGGAATTTGATGGCGCTATATAAAACAATAAATAATAATAATAATAATAATTTCTTGATGGCAGCAACCCAAATAACCACAAGGAATGTCTTGCAGGAGCGAGAATTTTTTTCCCACTGGTACCCAGGTGATCAGACTGTCACAAGACAATAGGAAATAGCCTCTCTGAAACCAATTCCAGGCTGTGCATCTCAACTTGCTCCATCACAAGACTGTGACATGATAGTCCAAATGGTAGTGGACAGACATTCTACACATGTTGAAGACAAACTCGTTAAGCTTCAGAACACCCTAGATGCTGTCTGTCAAGAGCTTAGTACAACACCTGATAGATTGGACGAAGCTGAAGAAAGGATCTCAACCAATAATCTACCTCCACACAGTTAGTCCCCTGTAAGTGTACTGCAATCAACAATATTGCAATTAGAAGAAAAGGTGTATGATCATGAAAACGGAACGGCCTACATATTCTTGGCCTCCCAGAAACGCTGAAGGGCCAAATCATCCAGTCAGAACACCCGAAGCCACGGCCTATGATCTTCAAATTACTCAAAAAAAATCTTCACTGGCTTTCGTACAACTGCACCCTGCTGTAAAGAATCAGAAGCTGCTACTTGTTCCCAAGCCACTTTTTTTTCAATAATTGAATTCTAACCTGCTACCATTAAACAGTGCGATGATCTCATTGTTGGGGTGATTTCAATACCTGTGCAGGTCCAAAGATAGACTATAGTGGAGAAAAACATCCCAAGACAGGGACACTTACAAACCTGCTTGCTCGGTTATGTAATCAACTACAACCCTTAGACATGTGGAGAATTCTAGATCTGCTAGAGAGAGATTACACTTTCTACTCTAATTCACATAATTTGTTTACCAGATTTGATTATGTTCTGTGCTCCATGCAATTGTCCCATTTCATTAGAGCCACTCAAATCCTGGACATGGCCATCTCGGATCATGCCCCAATCATGCTAACTTCTCTGGAGGATGTGCCCCCTACTGTATAAGTCTAAAGATTTTTGTTCCAGCCTCAGGCTAGCCTGAGGCACATATGAGAGAGATGTTGAGGTGCACAAGGGAACCCAATTTCAATCCGGGAGACAGCTAAGGTAGTACTCAGGGGACATGTCATTGTGTATATTGCAAAAATTAAAAAGAGACACAAACTTAAACGAGTGTAGCTACCAACTAATCAAAGCCAAAAAGCAACTAAGCCATAACCCATCCCGCAATCTAAGGCACCATTTTCCCAAAGTTAAGTCGGCATATAGTAGTAATTAACCTAGGGTTAATTCCACTCTTGCCAAAAAATTTCTTATGGCATAATGCTAGTTTTCACGGTTCTGCGCTGTTCTTGTTACAGGTTTTCATCACCATTATCGGCACCCTTGAATATTTTCTACGGCATGTCCAATAATGTCCATGATTAAAAATGTACAGACTTTGTATTATCAGAATATTTTCATGGGATGTCTGAAGATATTTAATAAAAAAAATCCTTTTCTACTGACATGAAGTGATTTCACAGAAGAACCATAATATGCGATCTAGACAGCATTAAAGGCATCCTTCCAAAATGTCTGGTTACACTACCCTTGGCCAGCAGTGAAAGCCTCCAAGTGTTTATTGTATCTGTTTATAAGCTTCTTGCACCTGTCTGTTTCTCCCGCTCTTCAGTTGCCATTTTCTTAAGCTCTTGAATGTTTGCAGGATTCATTTTCCTAATGGCAGTGTAACGGATTTCAGCTCTTTCGCAGTTGATGGCCAGTCTAAAACAGTTCATTTTTCCTTTTCCATCATCATTTTGTATCTTTGGTTGTGTGCTTGAGATCATTGTCCTGTTGGAAGACCCATTATCTTTTCCCACCAACCAACCCCAATGACTTATTTGATCAATTTCCCCGATGCCACCATGTCTACAGACGTTCATGACAGTTCCATGAGCAGAGAACTCTTAAAACAAGTATGCCAATGTCTTTAGAGATGGACTTCCTGTACATTGTTATGTTTGGTGATGATCGCTTTCTCACAGCTATCTTCTCTTTACCATTGTGTAAAAGGAACATGAAATAAAAATGGCCTTTGTCAGCATTAAAATCATCATTGGATAATTAAAGCCATGTGAGCACTGACACTATCACAAATGTGCCTAATTTCACTGCAATGACATTCAAGTTCTTTTCAAACTGATTTGGATTCTTCAAGAAGCTGCCCATAATTTTGTTATGGAAATGTTTCTATTTTTATACTTTTCCCTCCTATCACTTTTTTCCAGGAGCTATTTTACATGATGTACAACGTATTCAAGGGTGCCAATAATGTTGACCATAACTGTATACCCTCATCTTTTCGGACCCCTTCATACCTGTTCACCCTACTCCTGGTTTTAGTCTTGACTTCCAAAATGTTCCATGTTCTTTTCTGTCTTACAAGAAAGGTTGGCATGTGATTAGTTTTCGTACACCCTGCTTCACATCCACACTTGTTAATCAATCTAAACCTTTTGCTCTTTTTCTTGTTGTAAAACTTTTTCACTTATTTACATATGTAACAGCTGCTGCCGTATTATTAGCATACAACTTCCTAATGACAAACATCTTTTTTTTCTGTACAGCAACATTTTCAAAAAGAAAAAAAAAAGCACACTTTGCATGCTCTTCATCAAAGGACTGTGGCTGTATTTTTCCTTCCACTCAGAAAGAACATTTTTTTTTCACACAAAATTTCTTTGAGTTTTAAGAAAACCAGTTAATCATAATCAGACAAAAAAAAAAAAGGAAAAATAAAAGGGATTTATACCGTTGATAGTCATTACTAAAATAATTATCATATGTAATGAGAAACGGTTCTGTTTATGTAAATTTGGTATTTATTTCACAAATAAAATCCATGAAAATGTTGTCCAAAGCATTTAGAAAATACCATTTTCCTATTTTTTGCAGTTGGCTAACTTTTATGGGCATAAGCAATACATCAAGATGAACAAATTACAGCGGAGACTGGGCACACTGTGATGATTTCTCTATGACAGCGCCAAAAAGACAGCTGTTTCTTCCTTAGAAAGCAAGTTAAATAAATGATAAAGCACAGATTCGTTTTTCTTTGGAACAATGAGAAATTGCACACCTGCTATCATTTGGCACAGTTGAGAAGTAACATTTTTAACTTTGTTTTCTTCACACTTTTCCTTTCAAAACAATCCACTGTGCATAATGATTTCATTACTTTTCAATCATTTCACTCTCCCTCTGGAGGAAACATTTTTAAGGTTTATTTTTTTTATTCTTAAGCAATTTCCTACCACATTTTCTTATGCTTCACCTTCTGCTCTCACAATCTAAAAAGTCTTTTATTGTTGCTGTGTTGCGTGCAATGTTTTTTGTGCCATCTTTTCAGAAGACGCCAAGATGAATCATAATTTTTTTTTAGCAGTATCTATGTTCTCCATTAAAACCAAATATTCTTACATCTGATATCTCCCAGCTGGTATGACTTGGCAAATATTGAAAAATGATGTCATGTCTGGAGATACCAGAAAAAAAGGTTGCTTTTTTTGCCTGCTTCTGTAATAATTGTTAAGAGATAGACACAAGCAATAGTGGGGGAATCCATCAAGTTATGGCCACTGACATCAATGCAGTGGAAAGACCTGTGTTTTTCAATTTGTCGTCGATGTACCATTTGGGAACTTCTCTGGCAGCATAATTAAATGCTCTAAATATATGCAACTTTTAATACATATTAGAAATACTGGTATATTACTTTAGTAAAAATATTTTTAAAATATTGTGTCCATCTTATGTGAATGACCTTCTGCTCTACACCTAAAACACTAATTTCTTACTTGGTCTCTCATGCATTCTACCTTATTCAGGCTTCAACTCTATTTTCATCAAGTCTATTTCCATCAAGAAGACTTGCGAATCTCTATTGAATTAAAAAGCTTGGGATTCAATCTTTAACTTGACAATATGCTGATGGACATTACTTACAAGTGAAGGCAAAAAGCAATCTAGAGACACAGAAAATGAGGTAGTAAACTACTCAGCAGTATACCACCCACAATGCCGACTATGTCTTTGCTCTCATCTCCTACCCTGTGCTCCGATTTCTGAATATATTCTTCCAAAGAAAAAAAATATTGTCCCTCCTCTGGTGCATCTCTTGTAGATGAGATGACAACAACGTCCTGGTAGTTGCCATGTACCTCGATGCAAATAAAGACGTCTCCACCAAAACCACAATCTGCTTGTTTGCCACTTTCAGGAATTATGTGATACAGTGTTAAGTTTTTTTTGTTTTAATTTTTAATCAAGTAACAATTAATCAAGTAATAATTACTGTTTTTTTAATTAAACATCATTAACAGTTGAAGTTAAGCAGGTTTTGAAGTACCTCTACCTCCATACATCGTAATGCAAGGGGCACAAAAAAAGACTTCTTTAAAATAGACAAAGATAATTAAAAAATTGTACTCTTTTGTTTCTATATCTGTAGGTCTGTATTTGAACACTCATGACACATTTGTAATTAGGACAGGTATCCTTATAGAAAAGAATATTAGAGTGTTTTGCTTGAGGTCTTTTGTATCCATTAACACCCATGGCGCTACATAACAAAGAATGCAAAGACCGCATATTCAGTTACATTTGAAATCAGATGCATTTAAAAGCATTGCTATTCTCTTAGGTATTCTAAAAGTTGCGGCTGAAAAGGAATGGCTCTGTGACTGTAGAACAGCAGCAAGTTTATCACGGGGAAAAAATCAATACTGTTTCTAATTGTTTTTATATAGCAACTGTCTAGGTGTTTCAAAGTGTGGGACACAAAAATAAATAGCTTTATTCAACACGGTGACACAGATCAAGCTACTTTCTGCAACTGTCAACAATGAGAATGAGGCGAAAGGAGATTTGCGTTACGAGTACATAATAAGAAATGACTTATCACAATCTCTACCACTAACATGTATTACAATCAGTGTTATGCGTGTAGCATGGGCTTGCCAGTAATCTGCATTTGCAAGAAATAGGGTGTGTGAGTGAAGCCCCCAATAAAATTGGCTTACATACCAACAGACCGATCCAGTCTACAAAACTCTAAAATAAATGGAGGAAACTCCACACCTCTCTGTTGTAAATAATGTCACGAACCAAGGAAGAAAAATAATGTGTTAATTTCATTAATTATGCAGCAGGGATCAACTGTGATGGGGAGCTGGAGGTGCTACCTCTCTAACCATTAAAATAATTAACCCCTTATCAAAGATGTGAATGAATGAAGAATTCATTACTGTAACTCCATGGGCTCATGTTTATTTCACACTGAATATGTGCGAAAGCCTTGTTTCTATAATTTGTAGTTCTTAAATAAAGTGCATTTCATGACATTGACATTTCATGACGTTATACATGTACATTAATGTATACATTAAGAATGGCTGCGGTTTAACAGTTGTTTTTAGGTAGTTAACTTATTTACTAAAGAGATACATTTCTGTTGTATACCACATGAACTATGCACATGATTTTGCATTTTTGTTGAAATATTTAATACGCTTATAACATATACTTTCCAATATCAAAGCATTAAGATGGATAGTGGATATAGCTGTATTGGTGTTACCTTTCGCCGGCGGGTCTGTCCAGGGAGCTCCTCTGCTGCCGTCCTCGGTGCTATGGAGGTGCACACACGTGCACGCTGTCATGGCGGCCAGGAATCCTTACCCAGCAACTGCATACGTCACGCTAGGGGGCGGGTCCTCCCGCTTTTTATCTGATTGGCTGATTATTGCCTGCAGCTGTTTGGCACCAAATTTAAACCCACTGCTCACTCTAATCTGAGCCCTTGTGTGGTACAAACGTTATCACTGTCTCAGTGTGCTATATTCTGATTTACTGGTTTCCTGACTCCTGCTTTGTTCCTGACTACTCTTTGATCGCCGCCTGGATTGACTTTGGATTGCTTTTTGGACTTTGCCTGTTTGCTGCCTGCCTCGACCTTGGACTGTGACCTGTTTATGCTATTGGAACTTTCCTGCTGTTGTCCCACTATTCCTCCTGCTACTACCCGTCCTGATATCCTACCATTCTGCAAACGGGACCCGTCTCTCGTCGAATTGTTACAGTACACAAGGGCCATTTAATGGATCCCGCAGAAATGGATCAGCTGTTCCGGTCACAGGAGGCAAGAATGCAAGGACTGGATCATCGTATGGATCAATTGGCACAAGCCCTGCAAACTCTCCTCACACACACTGATCCGCTGGCAAGTACCGCTACTCCTCCTGTTAACCCACAAGTCACCACACCGCCCGCTGCGGCTATACCATTGCGCCTACCACCTCCACCTCGTTATGGAGGGGATCCCAACACCTGTAGAGGTTTTCTTAATCAGTGTGCGATCCAGTTTGAGCTAATGCCTTCTATGTTTCCATCTGACCGAGCCCGCGTCGGCTATATTATTTCACTCCTGACAGACCGAGCCCTAGCCTGGGCTTCGCCTCTTTGGCAAAAGGAGTCGCCTTTAATCAATGACTACCGTGACTTTGTGGCTACCATGCAAAGAATCTTCGATTTGCCAGGTCGTGAGGCCACAGCTTCTGCATCGCTCATGTCTCTCCAACAAGGCTCCCGTTCCTTAACAGACTACGCCATAGAATTCAGAACGGTAGCCGCTGAACTGGGTTGGAACAATGAAGCCCTAGTTGCTGCATTCATGCATGGCCTATCTGAGAAGTTAAAAGACGAATTAGCAGCCAGAGATGTGCCTGAGGACCTGGAGGATCTAATAACATTTGTATCCCGCATAGATCTCCGCCTCAGAGAGCGACAATCACAAAAGGAGAAACAAAGGAAACCTCTTATACGGCTAGCTCCCCGATTCTCCAACTCCACACCCCAGAGACTAGACCCGGAGGAACCTATGCAATTGGGTGCTACCTCCTTAACTGAGCAAGAAAAGTCTCATCGTCGCACTGAAGGCCTCTGTCTGTACTGCGGAGGTAGGGGACATTTCGCTAGATATTGCCCGAACAAGCCGGGAAACGCCCGCACCTAGGTAGGATCAGGGGACCTACTCTGGGTGTTCTTTGTATCTCCCCTGAGCACCAGATGAAACGCATGACGGTTCCAGCCTCATTATCTTGGGAAAACACCAGGGTAAACGTAGAGGTACTCATCGATTCCGGTGCTGCCGGTAATTTCATCGACTCCACGTTTGTTACCCGGTATAATATACCGCAGGTCAAGAGACATACACCACTGACATTGGAGGCAATTGATGGTAGACCTCTAAGCCCTTCCACTGTTACCCATGAGACAGAGGCCATCTTCTTTCATGTAGGAGCACTGCATCAAGAGGTTATGAACTTCAATGTGATTACATCTCCTTCCTGTCCTGTGGTGATTGGATTTCCTTGGCTCCAGAAACACAATCCGACGATAGACTGGAGAACTGCTCAAATCGTGTCTTGAGGTGAGGACTGTCAAAAACGCTGTCTTTGTAAAATCTCACCCGTACACAGCGTCACTATCTCTCCTCTCTCCACCAGAATTCCAAAACCGTATCAAGCATTTGCGGATGTTTTCAGTAAGAAGGAAGCGGATCGCCTACCACCCCATCGTCCCTATGACTGCCCAATCGATTTGTTACCTGGAACCACACCTCCTAGGGGCAGGGTATATCCTCTTTCGAAACCAGAGAACGAGGCTATGGAAGCCTACATCAAGGAGAATTTGGAGAAAGGCTTCATCAGAAGGTCCACTTCCCCGGCAGGAGCGGGATTCTTCTTTGTGAAAAAGAAAGAGGGGGATTTAAGACCATGTATTGATTACCGTGGTTTGAACCAGATAACAATAAAAAACAAATATCCCATACCTCTGATTCCTGAATTATTTGACCGTTTAAAGGGTGCTACTATCTTCACAAAACTTGATCTCAGAGGGGCCTACAACCTTGTACGGATACGTGAAGGACATGAATGGAAGACCGCCTTCAATACCAGGTCAGGTCACTATGAATACCTGGTCATGCCATTCGGGCTCTGCAATGCCCCAGCAGTGTTCCAAGACTTTATTAATGATTGCCTCAGAGACTATCTCGCCCAATTTGTTTTAGTATATCTTGACGACATCCTAATATATTCACCAGATCTCCAGACACATCGCCGGCACACTACCCTTGTTCTTCAAAGATTAAGGGAGAACGGACTCTATGCTAAACTTGAAAAGTGTCAGTTTGAGGTTTCCAAAGTTGCTTTTCTTGGTTACATCATCAGTTCGTCCGGTTTTGAAATGGATCCTATCAAATTGAATCCTGGATCTGGATCCTGTTCCGGATAAGGTCCAGGTTGATGGTCACAAAGAGTATGAGGTGCGTTCTATACTGGACTCCCGTTTCCACAGGGGCTCTTTACAGTATTTGGTCCATTGGAAGGGTTATGGACCCGAATAACGTTCCTGGGTGTCGGCCAAGGATCTTCATGCCCCACATCTGGTGAAAGGTTACCATCGCCGCTTTCCTTCCCGTCCTGGTTGTGCCCGTCCGGAGTCCGGCCCTTGCGGAGGGGGTTCTGTTACCTTTCGCCGGCGGGTCTGTCCAGGGAGCTCCTCTGCTGCCGTCCTAGGTGCTATGGAGGTGCACACACGTGCACGCTGTCATGGCGGCCAGGAATCCTTACCCAGCAACTGCATACGTCATGCTAGGGGGCGGGTCCTCCCGCTTTTTATCTGATTGGCTGATTATTGCCTGCAGCTGTTTGGCACCAAATTTAAACCCACTGCTCACTCTAATCTGAGCCCTTGTGTGGTACAAACGTTATCACTGTCTCAGTGTGCTATATTCTGATTTACTGGTTTCCTGACTCCTGCTTTGTTCCTGACTACTCTTTGATTGCCGCCTGGATTGACTTTGGATTGCTTTTTGGACTTTGCCTGTTTGCTGCCTGCCTCGACCTTGGACTGTGACCTGTTTATGCTATTGGAACTTTCCTGCTGTTGTCCCACTATTCCTCCTGCTACTACCCGTCCTGATATCCTACCATTCTGCAAACGGGACCCGTCTCTCGTCGAATTGTTACAATTGGCCTAAGAAGAAAATTAGTTGGTGGCAGGGACGGATCGGCGATGGCCAGGCAGCCCTGACACTTTGAGGTGGCGGTCGTTGTCTGATGATGTCAGCGCGACCGCAAGCTATTTTTTCTGCTCATGTTGCGTGCGGCTGGGCATTTGCCCGGGATGCCAGATGGCCAGTGCGGGCTCATATAGTGCTGCTATAAAGTATAACTAGAACAAGCGTCACGCTCAGTCATGCTTTACTTAAAAGAGGATACATAATTTGCCTTCATTTATTTGACTCTCTAATCTGTTTGTAGTGAATGATTTCATTTTAATTTAGTCTGTTTTCTCACACACAAAATGTACAATAATAAATTGTTTTGACATCTTTAGTGGAAATTGATACCTTTTTAGGGCCAACATAGAAGATGATGAAGAATCACTTATAACACCTCAGCGCTCTCATCTTCCTTTTGAAAGAAGAGACATCTGAAGTACCCAAAGCTTATATAACGTTAGTCGTCGTCTATGTTGGCCCATCATCAAACGAAAGATTCCCAGGATGAAACCAGTGTACTAATGTATGTTTGTTTTATGTGTGACTGCTCATTTATTTAAACTCAATCTTACTCTAAGAAATAAAGTACAGAGGAGCAAGCGGAAACAACAGTGTGTGATCTTTTCGATGAACTATAACACAAAGTGACCTCTGCATATTCTATGGCTACTGTTATTGTTTAACATACACATGAGTAGGGTACAGAGCACTCACACTCCATACTCTTAACATAACCAGTGATCTGCTCTTGTGATGGAAAGCGAAGGCCATTTGTCATGAAGCATTACTATCTTGTAATGAAGCTGAATGCAGCGAGGGGTGAAGATGGCAGAGAGAAGCCGTGGTCTGTGCTTCATATGATATCCAGAAATAGACTGGATGGGGGAAGGGAGGATTAAATCATTGCACAGGAACATCACTTTTAACAGTAATGCTTCTGGTGACATAACACAGAAATTTAACACACAAAAGCACGTCTTGCTGATTAGAGAGATAACGTACAGCCGCAACAGATTTATTCGCGCCCTAATGAACCCCTTAATCTTGATCTATTATTACCATTTTGCATAGTTATTCATCATATTTGTATTCATATGATTTTCACTAACTAACAAAACTTCTAGAAGGATAATGAATATTGCAGACAGACAGCTACAGACACAATCAGACATAAAAGGACAGGGTGTGCCCTACTTGGCACAAAATACATTAAAACAATTCAGCTTTTCACTTGTTCCATCTTATTTCTGTGTAAGTGGAAGAATAATGTATGTTGATTTTGTACACATACTTTAACATGCTTTTGGCAGTTGTGGTTGAATGCTGCTTCCCCCATTTGAACTATAGTTTAGTATGCATTAGGGACACTGCAAGAAACAAACACATTTAGAGATGTATTCGCTAAACCTAAAAATTACCCAAGAAGTACTAGGTCATCTCAAGGGAGATGAAGCATGTGCTGATGATGCTCTTCCCTACTGTGTGTAGATCTGGTGCCATGTGCGGTGCTCAATAGCTCACACTGTGCCATGTGGTCGCTCTTTGGGAATATGAGCTTATTTTTTTATCTTTTAGTCCTAGCAACAGTAAATGCCACATTTATACATTCATGCAACAACCTTCTGTATCAGCAGGTAAACATTACAAATATCTGAGTTCTACAAATATTGAAATCCAATACAAATATTGGAGTTCACTCTGTGTCTCCATCTCATTAATTTGATCTTCCACTTTTCTTTTTCCACTTCATTCTGGGGTTTATGTACTAAGGGGGCAGTTGTTTCAACTCCCTCGCTGAAAACCAACTAATGTCAGGTTTGGCCCTGTTTTATGCATAATTCAATTTTAACATACATTATATAGGGCTCCCTAATCTTTTGTTGAATCATAAGCTCCTTGGGGTTGACCTTTAATAATGTATTGTGAAGTAAGGGGTTGGAACTTTGTCAACGCTCATTTTAGTGAATAGAACCCTTTGTCTCGCTGCCAGGCCCTTTCATATTACAAAGGGCCTGAGCGAATTGTGGGCTACACGAATGACAAACCGCTAATGTCTGACAAACATCCAGAATGATCTAAGTGCAATAACTTAGTATGAAGAAGTAGAAGCCATTCTTGAAATGAATGCCAAACCTTTGATTGTCTCTTATTACACCTGTCTGTGCTTGTGATAAACACTGCTGCTGTTAAACATTTAATTATGCTTTCACAGCAAACCTAACTAAAGAAACAATTAACAAGCAATTCCAAAGATGATGTGAGGCGTGATAAGCTATATAACATTTATGCTTAGGCCACAGTAGCAGCCGTTTTTTAGTCTCCAGACAGACTTATTTCATCAAGAACAGCCTCCCACAACATCAAAGCCTATAAGTTATATGATAATAGCTGGAAGTTTACTTTAGTATATTTAGGTGATATAGTATAAAGTATAGTACAGGGGTGTCCAGGTTTTTCCTTTACAATGCGTCTCACTGATTTCTGGGCCTAGAAAGTTTTTGTCCTCTGACGTGACTACAAATTCAGAAGGGCGTTTTATCTCTGTCTATGTAAAAATTAAATAGTTCTATTTATTCTATTCTATTTATACTTATCCAATTCTGGACCGAAACAGAAAATGACCCCCCATCTTTAAAAATAAAATAATAAAAGTAACACACCCAAATCGTACAAACAAATTAAATAACAATATTAATATATGTATACATATATATATATATATGATTGTTAACAGCACACAAATTCCAGAAGGTACTATTTGCATGGGCATGATAGGAGTGTGATTGCTGTTAACAATCATATATAAATTGATATTGTTGTATTTTTTGTCCAATTTTGGTGTGTTACTTACTTTTAATAAAAGTGTGGTGTTATCACACCAAAATTGGACAATAAAATATGATAAATATATATATATATATATATATATAATTGCTAACAGCAATCACACTCCTATGATGCCCAGGCATACGAAGGTTCCAGCATGAACTGGCTGATTTGGCATGATAGGAGTGTGATTGTTAACATGCCCAGGCAACCAGTAAATGCAGAAACCTTGGCATGATAGGACTGTGATTGCTGTTCCAAGTCAGCCAATACATGCTGAAACCTGGCAAGCTGCCAGCAGTATGGGCAGTGGCGGAACTACCGGGGTCGCAGGGGTCGCGACTGCCACCGGGCCCTGGAGTTTTGCCAGTCAGGGGGGCCCAAGGGTTGCCGAGCGGTCGTTTTCAGCAAATGCTCGGCGCCCTTCTGTCTCCTCTGCTCCCTGCCGCCGCCTCCCGGGCATCTGTCCCGGGTGCCTGCGCTTCACGCTGAGCGCTGGCATATGATGTCAAATGCCGGCGCTCAGCAGTGAAGCTGTGCGCACCGCGGCAGAGCAGCGAGACAGAGGCCTCGCGCCCCCACCACAAGACTGCACGGTAAGTGACCTACAAAGGGTTAGGGAGAGGGTAGATAGTGAGAAGGGGGGTAGTGAGAAGGGGGGAGGGTAGATAGTGAGAAGGGGGGTAGGGAGAGGGTAGATAGTGAGAATGGAGGGTTAGGGAGAGGGTAGATAGTGAGAATGGGGGTTAGTGAGAGGGTAGATCGTGAGAATGGGGGGTAGGGAGAGGGTAGATAGCCTGAGAAGAGGGAGGAGAGGGGGTAGATAGTATGAGAGGGGGAATATAATGTGAGAGGGGGTAGGGAGCGGGTAGATAGTGTGAGAGGGGGGTAGGGAGAGGGTAGATAGTGAGAAGGGAGGGAGAGGGGGTAGATGGTGTGAGAAGGGGTAGATTGGGTTAGGGTGGGGGGGGGCTTAACAGATTCTCGCACCAGGGCCCTTAGGCTTCTAGTTACGGCCATGAGTATGGGGTCACTTACAGACTCACTGTGCCATGCCCACCACTTACACATCATTCATTCACAGATTCATTCCCTCAATCACGCATACAACCTCACCCCTACCCTCTTACCTGCACTGCAGATCTCTCACTCGGAGACTTACACAGGGGCTGCTGCTTCCCACTGTGTAGCTCGCGAGCAACTTCTCTTGTGCCGAACAGCGGAAGCAGGAAGGGATCTGAGTCATGTGATGCGACTTCAATTCACGTGACTCCGCTGGGTTCCGCTGTGTGGTACAGAAGACAGCGACTGCTGCGCGAGCAACCCACAGGGTTTTCTGCGATCCTGGTTGCCCTGTCGACGGATCTCACGCGGGCTGCACCTCAAGGTGCGACGGGCCGCATGTTGGACGCCCCTGGTATAGTATAATGTGCAAATAACTGCTGGAACGGAAGTCAAAAAGTACTATTTTTTACACATGTTTTTCCCATACCTGGAAGCTGCTATTTCAGCTGATTTTTGCAGCACTAATATCAAGCACTAATATCAAGCTTGCTTTCAGTGGGATTGAGTATTGAGTGCCACAAGTGATTTTATGTGTGTTAGTTTACTTGGCATTTTCCTATTAAGGCTGAAATGGATTCTAGGAGATCCGGGAACATGTTTTTCTCATTTAGGGCTCAAGCATTTAAACATTTGTGTCTTGACCTTTGGAAGGGACATTTGAGTGTTAGGACTAGAAGTTCACTTTGTCATATAAAGAAAAAGTGTGCCTACATTAAAAAAATGTATTGGTATTCGATTGAATGTGTTCAAAGATATTTCGTTTCTGTTGAATTACTTGTCACTCTTAAAGACCAGTGACGTCCCTTGGTTCTTGCTGTAGAATACTTGATCTTTGAAAAGTTTTTTTTCTTTCTCTCCCATGAGTACTTCTGTACTTCTTTGGCAGTGATGATAGATCAAGGCTGCTCCTGCCCACTCTCTCGTGTGGATGCTAATTTAATACATGAAAGGTCCCTGCTTTTTCTTTGCTGGATACACAAATGTAAATCCTCACGACTAGATTGTTGTTCCTCTTTGAATTCCCAGAGCTGTACACAAATTATAAACGACATTACCATTTAGGTTATGATACAGCTCATTGGAAAGCTTTGACATGTCAGGTTGACTAAAACCCAGTAACCTGCCTCAAGGGAAATAATACTATGTAATTACCTAAGTGTTTAACTGTATAATGATTTTTCTAACATTTTTAACACAAAAAAGAAGGTGAATGAGAAATGAGACTGTGGCAATGTTCAAACAATTCTACATAAAAAAAAACATCAAGAATGCATTAGTCAGAAATTCAACAATGAATTATTTCAGCACTTTCCCACGTAACTGCCCAACTATTCCAGGCAATGGGGATCCCAATCTCCCCTGAATGACTAACTGAACTGGGAAATTGATTGAGGTCTAGGCTCCCATGTGGCCACCTTACGATGCATTGCAGCTGAGCACAGTGGCTGAATGGATAAAGTAGGCGGATTGTCCTGTCCCAGTTCCATTTTAAATCAACCATCCTCCCAATAAAGGAGTCACTTATTGGATATGTGACATTTTGGGGAAGTTATAAGGATCTAATAAGAGTAGAAATATACTGATGTAATTGGTAATTGGGAAAAAGTTGACTGCCCAGAAAAAAAAACAGAGATTGTAAAAAAAATCACCTGAAAGTCCATGTTTGCCTTCTTCTAGCTAACTAAAGCCCTGGCCAGCCACAGATTACCATGTGATATACAGAGCGCTGACAGTTCAATCACAGCCCTGTTTCAGTGGAGAACTCTTATGTATTTAAAGGGCTGATACTGTTTTCCTTCCAAATGACAGCACTGACAGATGGGTCGAGAGCACCACAGAACAAGGAAATAAAGTAGGAGACTGCTGGAAGCAGTCCTTCATGCAGCCAGCTGAGAATGATGAATAGAGTGTGATTATATGTGACAGGTATTAAAATGGCCATTCATTTGCCACAGAACACCTGGAGCACACTTTAATAAATGCTACAAGATGAAGAGATTATTTGACAGGGAGGGGAAGTGTGAATCCCACTCTGGATTTTGTACAGCAATAGTGGAGGTCAGGGGTTGAACAATATAAACTGACTCAGAGAACAGTGTAATTAAATATTTGCCCACTGAAGGGATTCTTGTGTTTTCATAAGAGGGGGTAAGGATTGTTTTGCCTGTAATTTATAGGCTGTTGAAATGAGAAGTGATCTAATATACGGAGTGAGTATGCTTTATGCAGTAAGGTGGCATTTTCATTACCGCACATTTAAAGATGGAAATATTTTGTACTAAAGGTCAATAAAGTAATTATATTTAACCCAGTGCCTACAGTGTTATATGGCCGTAGTTCATACATAAAGGACTAGCGATTTAACATTTTCTGTAGAAACATAGATTAAAATAACTAGGTTTTTTTTTCTTTTTATTATGATAATATTTGTGGATTTCAGTTTTGGTGTTCAGGCATAATTGGTGATTTGTTGCTGAATACATGCTATTTTAAAGCGTAAGTTACATGTAAAAACAAATGTGAGCCTAAAATACAGTGCTGTATATAATATCATTTGGCACTAAAGAAAAGTGGATATTTTTGTCATTTTGTCCCAATTTTTGTCATTTTGTTCCATTTTATCTGTACATTTGGAGGTTGCCATTTTTGCTAGTCATACGAGATTTTGATTGACTTTCCCATTTTTAAACACCATATTGATCTGCAGGGGCATGTTAAGGCAGACGTGTCCATTACTGAGCCATGCAGCAGGGTCACATACTGTAAGGTGTGTTATGTGATCCTGTGGTGGTGGGGAGGAGTGTGAGGTGCAGAGGAAGCAGGGCTACATGCAAGGAGAGGGGGAGAGGGAAAGCTGTGTAGGCTGCAGTGATGATGGGAGAGAGTGGATGTATATATGTGTAACTGTCTGGTGTTAGAGTGAGTTTGTGTGTGTCCTGTCTTTAATGTAACAGTAAGGTGCTAAGATAAAGCCACAGTAATAAAAAGGAAGATATCTCAATTTATTTTAATGATTCACTTTGCATAAACACTCCCTATAATGCAATGTTAAAGTGTTATATTTTGTTTAGAAAGTAAAGCTGATGGTGTATAATACGAGATACAGTTATTCTGTATTGTATGAAACATTAAAACATCCATGTAAATACACAATGATTTTTAGAATTATAGTGATTTAATAAACCCTATATTTTGAAATGTCTCTCTCTCATGTATAGGAAACATTAGGTTATTAGGTTTGCTTTATTTTTCACACTGCAGTGTAAAAACATTTTAGACTGTTCATTTAGCAGCAATTACTTCCACACCCGTGGTAGCAGCAGTAATGGGTTAGAAAGTATCATCTGTTCTTAAATGTGTAGTTTTCTTTCCCACAACTCCTCCTGCTCAGGTTTTGCAGCTAATATACTTTCACACATCAATGAAATGAGCTGCCAAGCCTAGTCTAATCTAAAAGAGGCTAGTTTGAGTCACAAGTCTGCTTAGTCCGCAAACCAAGGTTAGCAAAAAGGATATAAAACATATAAAATATTGCTTCTTGTAAGTAAATGCTACAAACCATAAAAATATTTTCTTTAACATTATAGAGAACATATGTTGTTAATTTTAGGTATTTTAGGTACACCAAGAGGAAATATTAAGAAGGCGTAGAAATGGAGCTGAAAGGAAGCCTAATCCACAGGTATGCATTTGAAGACCTAAATTTGAGAGAGTGAAAGGATTCCAGCACCTGGATGTTTAAGGATATAGGGAGAGTTTATGAAACAAATGGGCTTCAGAAGTAATAAGGGACATTAAGTATATATTCTGGCAGGAGAAGGGAAGGGAAAAAGGGGGAAAAATTCACCATCATATATAAAGTGAAATATATCCCGAGAACATGGGATTGTGCTCCTCCCTTGCCTTGCACACGTGGCATGAGGACGTCTCAAGAGGAGTCACACTAGGGGCAGAAGGAGGAGGCCGAAGCAAGTACTTGCCCAGGGTCCAATCAATACTACAGATGGACCTGTGTATCAGAAGTCCACTAAACTGGAGAGAGCTGGGCAACAAAATTGTTAAATTGTGTTTAGCATAGAATGATATTGTTTGTGCTTTTATGGGAGTTCCTGTATATCCACTTTCCCCATTTAAACACATTTCCTTGGCCATATAGCTTACGACTAAGCAGTATGCATTACAATATGTGTATGTACCACAGAGATGATGTTTTTCAAACCCCTTAAAAACTAATTTAATTGGCAGGAAATATTCCTTTCATGAATTCTAGCAGCCATCCCTCATAGCAATATTACTGATAGAATGAGTTTATCTGTGTTTACATATTAACCTGTTAATGAAAAGCTACCAATATGTAAGTATATTTAATGTACAAAGAAAACAAAATAATGTAAGGCATAGTGGGAAGTAATTACAATGGTAAGATAATCCTTGCCATTGTTTTAAAAGGTGCCTATCGTTAATAAAAAAAAATAAGCCAACATGTACCAAGAGCTCATTTTTTTCAATGTCTTGTAAAATACAGTACAATATATGTCCTTTTTTTAACCAAAATTTTGAAACATCTGTGTTAAACATTCATTAAAGCTCTGTTTCTGAATAAGTGTCCAGCCATGTCTGCTCTGTCCTTGTTAAATGAACTACAGGACTCTTGAACCAAGGGAAGCAAGTGTTCACACGTAGACATATTTTTACTTGTCACTTTCTTTATTCACCCGAACAATCTGCTGCTGGGAGAAGGTTATAATTACCATTTTTGGACTGTAATGAAAGCTCTTTTGTCTGCAGATACTATAACACATTTCCTGTGTTTTTTTTCACTTTTATATCCAATCTTTTTTCTCTAATTTGGTAAAATATAGACATTACAAATCTTGAATGTGTGGTTATATTACACAGTGTCATGCCAATTAAATTATTAGAAGGTCCTTGGTTATTTTTATGTCAGATAAAGTAAAATCAGTACTGCATCTGCAACAGGAAAGCATACAGAATGCATTTTTATCTAATTATATATGTATGGATTCATTTGGAACCTCTCCTGCATTAATGATATAATTCATTTGGAAACCAGTCTCCATGCCGTAGGGCACCTAGGGTAGGGTTTTCCTTAAAGAAACTGAACGCTACTTAAATTACTACTGTTTAATTAAAAATAGGAAGAAATGGGAAGTCACATCTTAGATAAATTTGTTTTACTGTGAATAATATATCGAAATGCATCCTTTTTTTAAAATGCAACCTCAAAACAAAGCTAGGTGACAGAGGGGTTGTATTTTGCTGTAAGGCTAGTGTTAAGCAGTGGGTTTAAGTTACTTCTCTACTTCCAGGTCTCTAATTCAGGTCAGTAAGTCTCGAGATGACTCACATAGGAGACCTTAGAAAAGTTCTACATGTCTTTGTTATTCTTCGATGCTTAGGTTAGACTCAGTTGACACAGTTTTATTTGGGAATTGGTACCATTGTTAACATTGTGTGTTTTGCTGATATAACCATTGTTCACCAACAAATGGTTCTGGCTTTTTATTAGGGAAACCCTATAAAAATACACAGGTATTACAGAACGTTTACATTTTCAAATGTCATATTCTATTGTTTGGCTTTTCCTTATTATCTGAAATTATAGAAATATTTTGGAATACAAAGCTTAGCTTTCCAGGTCATTTTTTAAAATTTTTATATTGCAGATAAAATACTACTGTACATAGTTACTGTATTTGCTCGATTATAAGACTACCCCAAAAAAATGTAATATTAATTTAGGAAACAAAGACTGATTATAAAACAAAGAAATAAAGTGCTGCGCAAAATTTACAAACGACACCACAATATGTGCAGAAATTAAATAATACTTAAATTCATTAAAGTGGTTTCCTCTGTTGGGAAATCCATAGAGCCCCTTCTGAGAGGAACCTATTGAAGAATCCACTTTAATGAATTTAAGTATTATTTAATTTCTGCACATATTGTGGTGTGGTTTGTAAATTTTGCGCAGCACTTTATTTCTTTGTTTTATGTATTATCTTTTACACACTTGTGGTCAGTGTGTTGGTTCTGCAGCACCAAGGTATTATACTTGTTTAAGTTGTGTCATTACACCAGATATCTGGCATTTTTATTTTAAGCGCTGAATATCACTCTTTTCACAAAGACTAATTATAAGACTACCCTATAGGAAAAAGTTTTACTAGTAAGTATGAATTCACATGTAAACATTTTTTTTCATAGTTAATCCTATATGCCACTGTGCCCCATGATATGCCTTTTAACCCAATCTGGCACTTAGAGGGTTAAAAGGCATATTATGGGGAAGAGTGGCATATAGGGAGGTTTAAGGCATTTCAGGAGGCAGAGTGGCATTAAAGGGGTTAAAAGGCATTTCAAGGAGCACTCTGCCTCCAGAAATGCCTTACACCCCCCATTTAACACTCCCCCTCCCTCCTCCAAACTTACCGGTGCTTCTGAGTTGGGGGGGGGCGCATAACACAGGAGGGTCCAGGTCCCCTGCATCTGAGCCCCAGGTGCTTAGTCCGGGCAGCATGTAAAGCTCCACGCGAATCGCGTAGAGCTCTACACGCTGCCCGGACTAAGCACCGGGGACTCAGAAGCACCGGTAAGTTGGAGGGGGCATAACACAGGAGGATGCAGGTCCCCTGCATCCTCCTGTGTTATGCCCCCCCCTCCAGCTTACCGGTGCTTCTGAGTCCCCAGTGCTTAGTCCGGACAGCGTGTAGAGCTCTACGCGATTGTATCATGTAGAGCTCTACACGCAGCCCGGACTAAGCACCGGGGACTCAGATGAACCGGTAAGTTGGGTCGGGGGTTAACACAGGAGGATCCAGGTCCCCTGCATCTGGGTCCCCAGTGTTTAGTCCGGGAAGCGTGTAGAGCTCTACGCGATTGTATCGCGTAGAGCTCTACACGCAGCCCGGACTAAGCACCGGGGACTCAGAAGCACCGGTAAGTGGGGGGAGGGGGTTAACACAGGAGGATCCAGGTCCTCTGCATCGCTGCGGGGGATCTGGATCTTAGTCTCATAATCAGACCTATTTGAGGTCTGATTATAAGACGACCCTGATTATAAGACGAGGGGTATTTTTCAGAGCATTTGCTCTGGAAAAAACCTCGTCTTATAATCGAGCAAATACGGTACTATGACTGAGAAAAATGCATTTGTGTTTTTATTTCATTTTACCCTTATACCCCCAGACTTACCAATGCATTCCCAGACTTGCTCCCTGTGCTTCAGACTCCCTGGTGTCTAGTGGGGGCAGCCGGTGAACATATGCGCGATGCGAGCAGACAACTGCTGCTGCTGCCCGGCACTTCCTCCGGGGCTTGTACAACAGATCGCCAGAAGGGCATGTTCCACTGGCACTCCATAGAAGCCCCGACAGAACTCCATAGAAGCCCCGACAGAAGTGCCGGGCAGCAGCGGAGGTTATCTGCGCACACAGCTCACAGACGTTCACCGCCTGCCAAAAAAGGAGGATCCAGGTTCCCTGCAGCGCTGCGGGGGATTTGGATCTTAGTCTTATAGTCAGAACTCTATTTGAGGTCAGATTTTAAGATGACCTTGAATATAAGACAAGGGGTATTTTTCTGAAAAACCTTGTCTTATATTTGTGCAAATATGGTAGTAACACCAGGCATTGTAACTAGAACCGAGAACAAAGAGAATGGATAGAATTGGGAAACTGTCCTTTTTAAGAAGCAAGCTTTGGAGTTTCAACTCTTTAGCAAATTAAAAAAATGTACATAATAAAGATCTTTGTTAATAATATGCTCATTTGTATTCTTTCCATAACCAAACCACTGGCAAGGCAGTGTGGGTATAATTTGTAATACTTGAATTTGGCAGGTAATCATAAATAACTTTTTTTGCCCTTTAAAAACAACAAACAATTATACAGAGTTCGTACTTAGTAGAAATAACCCATTAAGTTGAAGTTTTCTGTAATAAAGTGGGAGGTCATTAGACAGATGTCTGTGCTCACTAAATTATACATTTATTCTCAGAACCCTGCAACTGACTACAAGAACTTTAGGTTCATCAGTTGTTGGCCCTTGTGCAAAAGCCTATTGTACTCCGAATAATTCATTTCTAATGTGCTCATTTTTCATTGTATTTAAATATGCATAGGGCATATTATAACTGCATCTGCTCATTGTCTTTTTCGCTAATGACGACTATACTTGTAATAACAATAAAAGTATTATGTTAATTATTATAATCATCATCATTGTCATTGTATATTTTAATTCATTAGCATTCCTGATTGCTGTCCAGTGATTGAGCTAGGTTGAGCTATGTAATCCAGGTCTCATTATTGTGCTGGTAGAACAAACACATTTTTCTCCTGCTGATAGTTTATCGACTAGGCTAATGCTTATATATATATATCTTTCATTTTCATATGGAAAGACAAATTATGGCATGACCTGTTTTCAAACTTGTAAACATCCCAGGGTAGGTTATACAGATCTCTCCCTTTGGGGTTACCACATATGGCTTTAAATAGGGGAGAACTGGGTGGAGAGCTAGGGAATGTGAAAGGGGAGGAGGCAGCATGTAGTGGGTGTGGCCACACACCACACCCCTGTCTTGAAAAAACATGTGAGACGTGAGAGTTGTGATTGGGGTCTTTGCAGATCACATATTTGGCTAGTCCTGCGATATCCTTGGATCTTCCTAATGACCCAGAGCAGCTCGCCCAGACAAAAGGACTGTCCCACTGGAAACTGAGTGGTTGTGAAGTATGTTTATCATAGATGTGTTGTTGTGCTTTTATTTCCAATAAACAATATGTCCATTTGAAAAACCCTAAATCATCAAGTTGATGCAAATAGCAACCACGGAAAGATTTTTTATTAAAAGCTGAATATAAATTACCACATTTTCCAAAGACATGTTACATAGTTTATTATCATATGAATACCTTCATGAAGGAATAATGGGAACTGATTATTGCTGGAAAGATTCAGTAATCTATTCTGGCCTAGGGTGGCAGATCCAGGGCATGGCAGCCCCTCTGGCACATGACAGTGAAGCAACTGCCCTTTAGACCAATAAGGCTTCATGTAACTCAATGGGTCAGTTTAAAAGGGAGATCACTTATCTCTCCAACCAATCTGTTAACACAGGATTATGTGGAGTTGGCACAGCCTCTATAGTTTACTTCTTCCTGACACCGCACGACTTGTGTCGAGTCACATTGTTATAGTAAAAAGTAAAAATTGACTGTCAAGTATAGATCTATTTGTTTGTAATGCAGGTAAAACAAACCAAACCTTCAATTAAAATCACAACCAACTTTATTATTAAAAAGCAAACATGTAAATCTAAAAGTTATTTAAAAAGATAATCAGTAAAATTTTAGATGAAAGAAAGTGCCTAGTATGAAGAAACCTCTTACTTTTAAACAAAAGATCTCCAGTTGAGGCAGAGTTGTCTTTCCATGGGTCTATCCCTTGTGCTCTCTTAACAAGCACCCTTTGGAGGTCTATGCAACTGCCAACAGAGATGTCTTCCCTATCAGTTCTTGCTTAGCAGTCTACATTTTACATGATGTTGCAGAACGTTGGGATATGACATACACCACAGTCTCCAGGCACTCAAGGGTTCCATCAGGCAGATTTATTGAAGGAGAAGGACAACAACGTTTCGACCTCACGATGAGGTCTTTATCTTAGCTGTGCCTTCCTGGCACAGCTAAGCACCTGAGTTCCTGTGGGGACTGTGTGCAGATTCCTGATTTTGGTGATATACCACAGTCTGGCATTAGGCAGTGCACACATTACAAAGAAGGAATTGATCATATGGAGGTCTGTGCCATTGTACTGAGCTACCAGACATGAAGGGAGGTTTTTTTTAGACAAATACAATTAGGTTAGGGAGGGCAGCATTGGGGAAGGTTTGCCCTGGGCACTGTTGTGACGAGTCAAGGCCCAAGATAGACAGATACCGTTTATTTAAAATAATAGAGACAGTCATGTTGACTAGTCTCAGTCCTTGCCCTGTAAACACTTGGTTTAAGGCATTGAGTTTAAGGCATTGAGTTAGTAGCTTGGGTACTGATTGGATAGATGAATGGATGAATGCATAAATTAGTTATGAAAGTAACACACCAGAATTATAAGGGATTAGACAAGCGGATGGAGATCTAAGAGAGAACTTTTGAAGGTCACAGCACCCCTCCCTTTTTATACATATACACAATATATATATATATATATATATATATATATATATATATATATATATATATATAAATAGTCACTGCTTGTTTCCATTCAATTATTTTGGTCTACGATAGCTAAGATATCTAGAATGTTTTAGTGTATTTGTATTCCAGGCTGTGTACAAATGTATTCTTACATTAATTGTGATGATAGCTACTAGTAGTTTTATATAAAAAATATTTAGGAGAAGACAAGTTTAAAAAAAAAACTAGGTCAATTTGTGAATAATTGAAGCTACACTAAAATCATCTAATTTACTGTTACATAAAGCAGATGGTCACATCATGATACTTCCTGCATGACTTCAAATTTCAGAGCCGTTTCCAAAAACATGTATAAGCCATATTTGTCTTGCTCTAATAGTACTTTCTCCAATGATGTCAAGCAATATTTTGTTGAAGCCAGACTTGGTAGAGCTGTGGCTATTTTCAATACAAACAGATAGATAAAGATACATCGACGAAACACACTTGCTTTACATAGTAAGTGTTGAAAAGAGAAGAAACCTTCAAGCTCAGTCTTTTTATCTATAACAGAATCTCAAGGCTTTACCATAACACAGATAACCTTAATAGCATTTTGAAGACTATGTTGCCTATTTTGATTAAACAAAACAAAAATGATGCTAGAAACCTCACAACATTTTAGTAATTACATAGTAAAATTACATAGTAAAAGGCTTTTCAGCAAATAGATGACAGGTAAGAACCATTTGGGCCACCTAGTCTGCCCATTTGTAAGTTGAATAGACCATTGCCAAGTTAGAAACAAATCATCTAGCTCAAGGGTCATATATGAATGAATATATAAATGACTATCATATGAATTACATTGTGTTTCCATGTATTGCCTTTATGGAGCTTTACACTTATTCTTGTAATACATTAAAAACCAACTATATGCTTTCATAAAGGAATACCTACAATGACTGTTTTATGCAATATTAACATATCTTTTTAACACAATGACTTTACTAAAATGCACTCTTGTTTGAAATTTGAAAAAGCGCAGAATACAAACTATATTTTCCCTGTATTTTACTTAGGGTACTTTGATACCAAGTATAGCAATGTATGTTGATCTCAAAGGCCAAGTACATCAGTATGTATGCCCACAGAGAGCTGTTTCCAAGATTCACATTGGCAATGAAGAGGGATTTGGTTTGTGGCAGAACATAAAACAAAAGTGACAACAAAGCTTTCCTTTCATGCTATCCAAATGAACATACTTCTCATTTGAATTTCAAATACTTGACAAGAGAGAGTCTGTGAGCTGAGCTTTCAAAAGGAAATTGCTTCACGGTTTTAGAATTAATTGTATAGAGAGTCAAGCAATCTCTTGCTATATGTATACGTTAAATCATTATTCAGGTTTTCATTAAACCTGTAACCTGCAAAACCCGAAATGATATCCAAATACTTTTACCTCAAACAATGTCATGATATTTCCGCTATTGTGCGCTTGTTTTATTTTTACTCGAAAATATATTTGAACACGTCATGTTCAGTCTTCGAATGAAACCTGCATTATATTCAAAGATAAAGGTAAATACTATATAATAATTACTGGAAATGTTTGAGTCCTGGACTGTTTATTAAGATCATGATGTAAATCAGGGGTGGATTGGCTTGCGAGCTAGCGGCAATTGCCTCAAGGCAGATCAGAGTTCTTTATGCCTTTAACATTAGGCCTGCCTGATCTGGGACACAGATGCTCAGCAGGTGCTTATATCTAAATATACTAGCATTTGCAGTAAAGGAAATTAAAAATGCGCGTTTATTTTATTTGTAACCCAATGAAATGTGAATGGGTTAAAACAATCTGGTTTTGGTATACCTATAGATAGAAAACCTAATATTACTGTGAGTTCACACAACCTGTGACAACAAAGTGATCTTTAGGGGGTACATCAAAAACCGCAGTCATGATGGTCTTACATAGGAATTGTGTTTGTAGTTTTATTTCACGAAGTACATAGAAAAAAATATTTTAATTCACATACCACTAGTCTTTTTATTGTGTTGCTGGCAATTCTGACACAATAAACCTTTGATATCTAGCTTTAACAATGCAAAGTTCAAATGACAACTTGATATATAACTATAGATAATCAATAGCATGGTCATAAATATTACATAATCATGTATACAATTACAGTTTCCTTCTCTAAATGGTTTCTAGATAATATAGAATTTGTGTATAAAATTTGAATCTCTAATTGAAGTGGACTTCACCTCCAGAAAAGGTATGTTGATTTTTTTGTTTAATCCCTCAAATTGTCAGCACATGCATAATCTGACATTTCGGTAGCTTCAGAAAAGTTACAGTAGGGTGTTATCAAAATCACATATCTTATAAATACTACATTAAAATAGTTTGATTTTGGCAAGCACATGGAAAAGATGTTATTAGTGGGATGAATTATTTCAAAGTACATGCGGTGCTCCCCATGTGCCCCCTCATTTTGCTGGTGTAACTACAGGGGCACGCTGCAACCCCTTCTTCCAGTCTCCTCGTACGGGTTTAAAATTTTGTACTTGTATGTGTGTGAGCATGGATGTGTACTTGTGTGTGTGTTTGATCATGAATGTGTACTTGTGTGTTTGATCATGGATGTGTACGTCTGTGTGTGTGTGAGCATGGATGTGTGCTTCTGTATGTGTGGACAGTATTCTACATAATATGACAACACACTATTTACATGTGATTGAATTCATTTTTTTTATCAACAACACACAATGCTTATTTGTATGTGTGTGTATATATATATATATATATATATATATATATATATATATATATATATATATATATATATATATATATATATATATATATATATATTATTATATATATATATACCGTATTTGCTCGATTATAAGACGAGGTTTTTTTCAGAGCAAATGCTCTGAAAAATACCCCTCGTCTTATAATCGGGGTCGTCTTCTAATCAGACCTCAAATAGAGGTCTGATTAGGAGACTAAGATCCAGATCCCCCGCACCGCTGCAGGGGACCTGGATCCTCCTGTCGTCGCCCCCCCCACACACACACACACACTTACCGGTGCTTCCGGAGGTGAAGTTGGCAGCGGGGGTTTGTATGCGTCCGTCGCAAATACCTTCCCCGACTGTCAGAGATCATTGTTCCAGAGTTCCTGATCTCTGACAGCCGGGGAAGGTATTTGCGACGGACGCATACAAACCCCCGCTGCCAACTCCACCTCCTTCCGGCTGCCCCGGAATGAGACGTCAACCCGCTGCCCCGGCAATACACCAGGAAATTGGAAGCACCGGTAAGTAAGTAAGTAAGTGTGTGTGTGTGTGTGTGTGTGTGTGTGTGTGTGTGTGTGTGTAGGGCATTTCTGGAATGCCTTACACCCCTATATGCCACTCTGGCACTTAGGGGGTTAAAAGGCATATTATGGGGCAGAGTGGCATATAGGGAGGTATAAGGCATTTCAGGAGGCAGAGTGGCGTTAAGGGGGCATTTAATAGTGCACTCTGCCTCCTGAAATGCCTTATACCTCCCTATATGCCACTCTGCCCCATAATATGCCTTTTAACCCCCTAAATGCCAGAGTGGCATATAGGGGTATAAGGCATTTCTGGAGGCAGAGTGCTCTATATAATGCCTTTTAACTCCCTTAATGCCACTCTGCCTCCTGGAATGCCTTATACCTCCCTATATGCCACTCTGCCCCATAATATGCATTTTAACCCCCTAAATGCCAGAATGGGATATAGGGGTATAAGGCATTTCTGGAGGCAGAGTGGCACATAGGGGGTCAAAAGGCATACCATGGGGCACAGTGGCATATAGAGGGTTAAAAGGCATATCATGGGCCACAGTGCCATATTGGTGTGGCAAGCCTGGGGGCAGATGTGCGTAACTGGGGGACAGGTTGGAAAATACAATAGAAAATATAAAAGAAATAAAAACAAAAAAAAATATTTTTCTCAATCATAGCTTTTATTAAAAAAAATAGTTTACATGAATTAACATTTACTGGTAAAACTTTTTTCCTTTAGGGTCGTCTTATATTCAGGCTTTTTCTTTTTTTCCTAAGTTAATATTCAGATTTTGGGGGGTCGTCTTATAATCAGGGTCGTCTTATAATCGAGCAAATACGGTATATATATAATTTATATATATATATATATTATAACACACGTGTATATATATATATATATATATATATATATATATATATATATATATATATATATACACACATGTGTGTTATAATATATGGGGGCCTGAGCTTCACAGAATTCTAAGCTCTGGGTGTGATAATCATCTCCACTTATTCATTTTCTGAAATGGATTAACCAATTTACACGTCATTTTCAAAACGTAAATAATAATTGCTATTGTCTGAAAACTAACGCCTTTTCTTTGACCCAACATTCTAGATCATGGAATCCAACCAGACAACATTTTACATTAATGGTGCAAGTGTAACTTGACTTCACACATTTTTTCCATAAAAAAATCTATTACATAAACACATTAAAATAAAGATTTAAATACTGAAATAATATTTTTGATATTCACACAGCCCAACGTTATTTTTAACATTTGAAAACAAATCTTTTTTTCCTTGGCTCGTTATGCTTCACAGCGTCTTGTGAGAAACAACAAAATGCAGATGAATTGATAGCTCTCTTGGTTGGCATAGTGATGAAATAATTATGGCAGATTGCTTTTTTACAAAGGAGGGCATTTTTAATGAAATCATTAACAAGTGTCAAGGATCTAATTAATGTTTACAGTTAAGAATATAGAAGAAATCTGTTCTCTCTTCCCGACACCTAATAAAATCTGAATAGATCTTTTTCAGTCCTTAGAGATGCATACAGAATGTGTGTATAGGCACATTGAATATATGCATGATGAATTAAACTGTGCAACTCTGACATTTAAATGTATTAGGAAGCTACATCCCTGGAATAATAATTTCCAGCAGCACAATATAAATATTTAAAGATAATGTACCTCAGCAGCAGCTGCTGATACACTAGTCTGAATTAATCAAAAATCGATTTAGTACAGTACCTCTAGCAGAAACAAAGAATAATAATTTAAAAAAAATGGTCTGCTAAATAGGAATCCAGATAATCTAATATGAAGCAGAATATAAAGTTGAATTTTACTTTACCAAGATGGTGGTAAATGGAATGGAAAAGCCACCCATCACAAATGGTAGAGGTCAATACAGTGAGTAAATGTAAACATGCATAGGATAGCCATACAGCTACCTTAAATCTTAAATAAGACCAAGCGCTGATTAAGGTCTGAGTATGTAGATGAAGCTTAAATGGGCAGATTAGATGGGTCGAATGCAAGGGAGTTACAATCATAGTCACAGGAGTTGCAACTATGTCCAGGCCCACCACTCTAGAAGGCTTGGGCGGCCCCTGTGACCACTTATCCTTCCCTTTAAAGCCACTAGGTTCGGTTAATATCTGCAGCCAAAAATTGTGCAGACAAGCTGGGGGCACTGATCAGTTGTTTTCTGGATAAAAGGTGGCCTAAACAAGCTGTTTGGGGGCACTGAGAACCTGTTTGGGGACACTGACAAGCAATGGCATAGGCAAGCTGTTTGGGGGAGCTGACAAGCTATATGGGGACAAAGATGTCAAATACAAGTAGTTTGGGGGCAAAGGTGGCACAAACAGGCTGTTTGGGGTAAATATGGACACATTGTGTCAATGATGGCACTAACAAGTTTGGAGGCAAAGGTGGCACTCATAGGCTTAGAGGAGGGCCCAGGGATATTTCCGCACCAGAGCCCTGAAGTTTCTATTTACACCCCTTCCTATCTGCTTTAAAATTCTATGTTTCTATGAATTGTGAACATATCTTCCTGTAGGCTTCAGAACCGAGCTATTCCCAGTGAATATTGACTATAACACAAAAGGCAGAATTCATATCATAACCAGATGAAGAAATTATTAGTTGTTTTCCATAGTTTTTTTCCATATTGTATTTTTTGCTTTTGTTTGGAGGCTGACATAAGGTTACAAGATATGAAGTCTTCAGTATAAAAATATCCATGTTTTTAAAAACTACAACATCCCCCTGAGCATAATCACATTGAATATGTGTAGATTTAATTATACAGTATTTTCTGTAAACATATAATGTAGTTTAATTGTAACGCAAAATTGTCTTTTATAAATATATACTGTATGTTTGTGTATGTGTATATATATATATATATATATATATATATATATACGGTATATACATACAGCCTACTCATCGTTCTAGGTGACCCTTCTAAACACAACTTTAAAAGGAACACACAATTTTTTAACCTCAGACATGTTTTAGGATGACTGCTACACGCTGGGCTACCTGAAACAAAAATTCTTTCAGAAATTAGGTGTTTTTTAAAGTCTAAAATGTAATTCGGGTCCCTAGTACTATCACCTTAGAGGCAAGAAAATAATTGTATGTAGCCAGTTGAACCAGGTGAGTCGTTATTGAAAATACTCATAGGATTCATTCACACACTGCATTAACAGCTCCTACCGCTTTACAAGTTGTTCTCTTAGGTTATTCACCTATAATTTAAATTGTGCTCTAACCATTATATGCAATCAACAAGTCAAGAAGTAGCAGAGTAAAACTCTCTTTGGCCTTTGAAGCTCTCAGCTATAACCAACAATTGAAGACTCAATGAATCTTTGTAGCATTAAACAGCTTTAGAAACCTACTGATTTGGTTCACCTTGTGTACTCCTTTGGGTTACATATTCATGTTCCTGTTCATGTTCAACATCTACAGAATCCTTATGATACTAGAGATTGATAATGATAATGCCTATTTGTAAAGGTTTAGATTTTTCATGCACCAGACAATTTCTTCAATGAATCTCAAGATTAATTAGTAAATGTTAACAGTCATCTAATTCATAGATTCTTGATACTGTATATATATATATATATACATATATATATATATATATATATATATATATATATATATATATATATATATATATATAATTCTATTAATCTTTCAGTTTTAGCTTTTAAGTTATCTGTAACTAAAATAAAAATGTCCGTTTATGCTAGAATAAACTGTGTTTTTTTATATCTTTAATGTATTATACTAACTGCTTGGAGTAAACAGAAAGTTATTTAATTAGGACATTAATCGTTTAACCATTATTTAAAATAATCGTTTACTTAACCTTTCACCCTGTTGAAAATGTTAGACAATTTGCTTATTAGAAGACGACAACAAAATATGAAACATCAGCAAGATTTCCCTTTTTTTGCAATAAGTCACAAACTATATAATTTGCACATAAAAAAATGGAATGTGAAATGTCTATTAACTAAGATGTATTTACCAGGCTGTTGGAGGAAGCGTGCGATTATACTGCTCATTAAAGCCAAGAGGCATTTCTTTTTTCTAGTGGACCCAGGGGAAACATGTCAAACTGTTCTACATTGAAAGGAAATGTTTTCTTTACTGAAAGAGTCACTGACCTACAATCAAGAAATTATGTTTTCGGGTACAAGGTGATTTATTTGCACAATGGCTCCTTCACTAGATCTAGCATCCTCAAGGCTATGTGTTGACAATACTGCATTATATGAAAATATATATTTTAATGTGTTTCAGTAAGCTTTATAAAAGAAATAAAAATGCAAGTGTTGTTTTGCCAAAGATACAGGAAAACATGGTTTTTTTTACTGCTTAGGTCTATATCCTTGTGACCCCACCGAACCTTTGCAATGGGCAAATAAGGACACAACAGCTAAATTAGTGTGAATGGGGCATCAGGCCACAGCTTTATTTATAGCCTCCATGACCAGTAAAACATAAGATGACATAATGTATCATAACCTAAAACAACCCGCCAACTATCTAACCTTCTGACATGGTAGACGGTTATACCACATGCATAAACTAAGAGTCCTAGTCCATCTGATGCCATCAGCCATCTTTAGGACGTACCTCCCCAAGCCCGTTATGGGAAAGCACAAGGATCACAAACGGTATAAGCGCTGGCCAAGGACACACACACCACTGCTGTGACAATACTAAAAGACAGAGAAAAAAAAGAAATCACAAAAAAAAACCCTGGCATAAACCCAATATACTAACACCCTCATCCAGAATGATAAAAGAGGGTGCTATGCTCCCTCACCTCATTTTAACCTCTTGGTGCCCACAATAGTGTTTCTTGGCTCCCCAATAGGAAAGGGGCATACAAGCCTATACCAGCAGTAATGTCCCCCTTCACTATTGTGGACCCCTTTCTGACAAAGTTCCAAAAGTCAGTGTCTTGTGTGACATCTGCAATGCTTTCAGCTGTGTATTGTATGTCTTAGTGAGGTTAATGCAGGGAGATGTTGGCTTTAAGGTTAGCATTAGTTTCAGTAATGGCCAAAGCCATGATACCTTAAAAGCCATCTTGGATATCATTCACTAATGGATCACTACATTCAAAAGAGATAACCATCAATCTCAACATTATTTAATGTCACCAGTGGGCAAGAGTGCAAGTTTTCTCTTTCCTGTTGCCAACTGTATTAACAAGACTTGCCGATGATGTTCCCCCATGTACCTAGAAATAAGCATTGCACGTGTGAAGCTGTACATGAGACACACATCAAATTATTAGTATACCCTCTGGGTGTTTCACTGTTATAGGCAGGTATAGGCAACTCATGACAATTTAGATGTTTTTATTACATTCTTTCATCCATTCATTCACTTTCATCTCTGATCTTAGCCTGTTAAGGGACTTTTCATTGCAGAATAGAAAATATGTTTTGTTTGTTAAAACTAGATTTGATAATAATCTCCCATAGCTTAACTATATTTACATTAAAAACATCTGGTTGTTGTAACATATTCATAAATATTTTCACATGTTTCAGGGAAAAGTATTACCCTTTGAATTTGGAAAATGATTTATTTCCAACAAATGCAGGAGCTTGTAAAGGTTGAATTTGTTTGACTGTTTCAACCTTATTAAACAAATGTTCCATATTGGCACCAATCCACAGTAGTGCATGTTATTAGATTAGTGTGTGTTCTTGTTTTCCTAGGTATATTCACCATGCCAGCAGGTTCAGAGCAAATCTATTTGCATGGATGTGAATAAAACTAGAAAAAAATACCCTAATGCAGGAAACACAAGGTTAGTCAAAGATTTGTTGGGTTGAAATGTTGTCATTCTAGACTATAATAAAAGGTCTGGTTATTTGTTGCTTGTCTTTGTATTCGACTGGGTGCAGTGTATCTGCTATTTTTTTTAAAAAAACATACCATTAGTTGGATTGTTAGGACATATAATATTTTTTTCTGACATTGAGGTCTGAGAACTTAAACACAAGAGGATTTTATAAAATTATACAAACTACAGAACAAAATTCACAACAAAATACAACTGAAAATGGATAAGGAGGCTAGGCCTTCATAGAGATCTTGTAAAATATAGTGGAGACCCCAGACAGATTGGTGTCAATGGATGGAGCAAAACTAAAGATGATCTGATGATCTATGACCTGTGCTCAGGGCCAGACTGGCCATGGCTAAAGCTGGATATGCGTGGCTTGTGTAGCGTGCGGACGGGCATATCCAGGTGAGTGTGTGGCATCCTCAGCCAACAGGTGATTCTGTTTCTTGTATGTTTTGGTGTATGTGGACTGCTACATTTCACACAGAGCATATCTGCTCATTTATTTAGGGCTTTTTTTTTCTAACCCATTTGAGAACATATTATCATGTTTAGTGTGTTTTAATATTGCAATATTTGTTCTTTTTTTCTTTTGCACATAAATATTGACAGACTGGATGACCAGATGGTCCTTTTTGCCCTGCCAACAAATTCTGTGTTTTTATGTGTAACCCAATGGTTCTTTGGTCCAGGTCATGTTTTCACACCAGGAATAATATATTGTACAGCTAAATATATATGTTGCTTTTTGAAGTACTTTCTAATCTACACAAAGTTGAGATTGATTAATTTTGAGTTACAAAATTAATTAGTAAAATATTAGAACAGCCATCATCTGATCTTTTATATTCCATTAATATTCTAAATAATCTGTTATTTTAAGGCATGATACAAAAGGATTGAAGATTAGTTCTTTATCTTGACACTTGAATTATTGAAACATTTCTGGATTATCAACTCTGGAACACATCCTGAGACAAATAAGCATTCTATAAACATTGGCACAGAGGAGTGAGTTTGCTATTGATATATTAAATTAATATTATTTATATTAATATTTGCTTATATGCATGATTTTCCTTTTATCTTGCATTGTACATCTCTTATTCTCATTCACAAAATAAAAAAAAGCAGGTCATTGGAAGATGCAACAACATTCTTTGTAATAAGACACATGGCTAAAAAAAAATATTCTATATTTTTATGAAAGTCGAACTGCTTCACATGGTTTATTATGTGTTAATCAGGCCTGGACTGGCAATCTGAGTGCCAAGGCCACCTAGTCATTCCCAGTCTGACCTTTGTGTTCATTGATAGAAACAGGTAATATAGTAAACATGAAGTCATAAAATGTTTAGTAACTTTTTTAATACAGCCAAAGGTATAGGAAGAGAACTAATTCTTATTTTTTATCAAATTTTATAAAAACCATAGCTTTATAAACGATTAATTTATTCTACAGAACTTTACATTAAGGAATATGTAGTTGATGTAAAAACTACCTGTATGCGGTAGGAACCCTAGATGTGTGTGTTACAGGATGCAGGCACAGAATAAGCAGGCAAACGAGTAGCCAGCAGTCCATGCTTTGGTCTGTAACCCTGCGCAAGATGATGAGTCCTGGGGCCTGAAACAAACATGTTGCACTCGCTGCAGATCACTGCTCTTTGTTATTGTTCTTGAACCTTTCAGGTAACTGGTCTTCTCAAGCAGGTGGTTTCAGCAGAAAATAGAGATATACCTGGAAGTAAAAAGGTAATATTTTAATTCAACATAAAAAAATATTAAAATTCTTACATAAAAGATGACTGTCGCAATCCTACAAATTTACTAGTATAAAATGTATAGCAGCATAGGTCCTCTCCTTGATCGACACAATGCGTCTCACCTCATAGGAAGCTTTATCAAGATGTACTGATATATACATTTTATACTTTTATTGTGCCATAACAATATTTGTTTTCCCCCCTAAATCTATATGACACTGAATCATACTGGAGAATTCCCTAAGATACATACAAGTAAGTATCACTATCTGTATGGTGTACCTAGATGGTGCAATTGTTTTAGCGCACCCCACTGGTTTATTTGTAAAAGTCTGATTTTTATCTAGTTGGAGACAGTAGAAGTGTGTGGTGCAGCTCTAATAACACTGGGAGCTGTGGGTAAAGCCTTTGTATTTTGCTAAAAACCCTACCAATTTCTTTTTATCAATTTTGAAGGTATGATTTCCTTGGATTCTATTCTTGAGTGGGAATTGTTTACTTGGGTATTAAAGGCTTTCGAAAATATTTGAAAAAGGAATCTCTATTTTGGTATATATTAGTGTTAGGAGAACTTCTTTCCAGTGCCGGGACCTGGATTTTGTCCAGGGCTATTAAGCCTTGTGTAAATGCACTTCAGCAAGACACTTCATAAGCTAATCGTTTGTACACAAGTAGTTGGCATGTTTATAGTTGGCAAAGATTATGTTTCCCTCAGGAGAGGAAACCAGAAGGTCAAGTAGGAATGGACTATAGATGGTAGTAAACGTCCTTGGCACATTAGGGTTGCACGCTACACTCATAAACTCTTACACTTTTTATGAGTCAAGTGTATCGAGCCAGGGGACGCACACCAAATGATGAGATCTGCCACACGAGCAAGAATAAAGGTACATGGATGCCACCATCGTGCACTGGCCATTTGCCCAGTTTGCCTGCAAAAAGTCAAGGCTTGATGATGGGGGTTTCTAGAAAATAGAGAATGCAGATGTGTTGGAACCTATAAAATTCCATTCATGAAAGTCTAGGGTAAGGGGAGTTAATATAGATCTACACCAAATACCTGTCATGATTTCAATCTTTCTACCCTTTGTATATTTGTCTTAAGTGCATATGCTAATATTTATGATGAAAAAACAAATGTCATTTACAGTAATTCCAGCAGAAATGGTGAAGGTGAACAATGAGTCATTTTAAAACAAAAACCAAGTTTTGGTTTACGTGTCTGTTACCTGTCATTAAATTTAGTTTCTGTTCTTGAAAATATAATTTCATAATACTTCAATATAACATAATGCAATAAGCAATGTGTATTTTCAGACCAAGCAAATAACTAGAACTTGAATTGGAAATGGATGAGTGACTAATGCAAGTATCATCTCCCCATCATCCCCCTGAATGCTGGCAACATTTAAAATGTTGTGAATGCATCGGGTGATGTGTCAGGCTCCTTGATAAGCTTTTAAATGATACATTATGTCATATATATTCACTTAGAGGGAATGTGTGTTCGTCATACAGTGATTGTGCTAAATAATGATGATTAATGGCTGTGAAAAGATAAAATACTGAGCATTTCAATGTAGCCCAATCAATAAACAATCAGTCTGCTTGTCCATTACTACTAATGCAACCAACCTAGCAACTCAATTTGCATTCAGTACATGTTAAAAATGTTTACAATGATTCGCTTCAAAGAATTTCAGAAATATATATTTAGATGCTAAAGTTGTGTATTTCCAGTAGAAACATCTTAGAAATTGAATCCCTTGATGATTTCCAAAATCTTTTGTTAGATTCAAGAAGATGGTTGTGTTTTGTAGAATAGAAGCAGTTTAATCTCTGAAGTAAATGTCGGATATTACTATCCCATCAGCATTCCTCATATACGATTAACAGGCACAAGACATTAGTAATTGTTTGGATTTCTGCCCAGCGTGTTTTTCTTACCAGCTATGAGCAAAAACAGAAATAAAAAATAACACAAATGAGTTTCTTCTGGGAAACGCATGCATGTTTCCAGTGATCGTAAACATTAATGTTATATTCTCTATTTTGTCTTTGACTGGGTGGGGGCTCTTGAAAAACAGGAGTAATATTTTATGGGCAAGAAGGTCTGCCCTTGGTATGATTCTTAAACTATGATGTTTACAGCTGTATTTGCTTTGTTAGTGGGAAAAAAAAGAAAAAAGCTATTTTTAAGGTTGTGCCTTAAAATCCAATTTTAGTGTAAAAATGTAATGCATATTTCAATGGTTTCACTATAAAGGAAACATTGTTGAAACACCTACTTCTTTTACATAAAGGCACAATGCTATGCTGTCTTTTAGGCCAAGGTTAGGAAAGTTCATTGCAAACTCTATTGTGCCAAGAGTTTCCACGGTAACCAATTCTCGCCATTGTATGAATGTGTTTGCATATAATTCTAAACTGAAAGAATTACTCATATTATGGTCCAGTGATGCGAAAATGTCAGATTCGGTATGTGTAACACTTAATCAGGCAATTATTGCCAGAAACAGCACTCTGTGGTATAACAACACATTAATCTTTTACAGTTTCAAATTATTGCTGTTCAAAATAGCACTGATTGCACTGATTTTATTAAGTGGTCTCTGTTCCCATTTTCCTTTTAAACACAGCTGTTTTAAAGACCACCCAGAGCTGTAAACAGAGTGGGAGTTTTAAAGTTTTCAGCACTTTATTGATGTCATGGAACATTAGATTCATATGAAATGCTTGGAATGAGCATGACATTCTTCACCCTTTCCAGATCTCAAGGATTAAAGATAAAAGCCAGAACATCACCTGTAATGCTGTGCTTCATAGATGACATTTAATCGATATGTCATACATGGAAAATGTAATATGGGGACACAAATTATTGGCTCATTCCATGCATCCCGTCTTACCAATAGTGATAAATAAATGAACAATAAGTATCAGCGGTAATAAAATATGCTACAAAGCACATCTAAGATGTCCCTCTTCAAGAAATTAGATGTGAGTAAAAGCAATTTAAGTAACACACCAAAAGAGTGCTTACAAAAATATCTTAAATTTAATATAGAATTTTGGGGTTTTTTTTAAAAATTTTTTTTAAATGTTTGTATTTTTTGGAAATTGATCTCATTGATTACTATATTTTATGTAATTCTCATCCTTACTTGGTAGCGTACAAAGTCTATCTGTCCCTAGTGTGGAGAAAATGTTGAATGGCAATATGATTATAATTTTTGTTACAATTATTTAAATGATTAAAGTTATAGTTTAATCTATCATCTTAATATATTGTCATAATAGGAATATTCATTAAAAATAATTATTTGGGAAGTATATATTTAAAAGTATGTTCAGGGTTGAACGAGGCTTATATTATTATGTTAGCTTCCTCAAAGTGCATACTCGTTGACTTGTTAGCATGTGGGACTCTACGCGGTGATGTCTTGAAGTCTACAACTTGAGTATTGAGTATAATGTAAACTGGGATTCAGCGTGATGGACTACTGCAAAGTCATTTGTGAATGTTAATATCGAGCATGATTACGAGTCTTTGGAGGTTAACTTACTTGTTGTTTTTATAAGCTTATACTATGTTTATCTTATTTTTTTATTATTTATGAAAAAAGTGATTATGTGATTATAACAAGATCTCATATAGGTATATATATATATATATATATATATATATATATATATATATATATATATATATATATATATATATATATATATATTGTTTTCACTTATATTTTCCTCACTCACTTTATCAGAACAAAATTTCATCTTACCAATAGTCATGTTCCTATGGCATCGCTTCTAGTTATGTTTACCTGCTTTTTCATGTTGGCATTATGGACGTTTTAAAGACCACATATCATATACAGTAGATGCCTTTAGTAAATTAGCATATAGCTGCAAAATTATATCAAACTAAAGTCATGTGTTTTAAATTTTCATGATACTATGTAAGATCAGATGTTAATATTCGCAGCATCGAAGCTACACAAATGCTGGTTCTTTGGCCAATGTCCATACCTGCATAAAAAATGTCTTCCCTAATGAAATATATTATAAACATTTATGTATTTTGGCACTGTAGCAGGCTTGCAGGAAATATAACATTATTTAAGTAGCTATGGGTTTCTATAAAACAATGTGATATCAGCAAATTAAGTAACTCTTTAAAACAGACTATGCTGACCTAGCCAATAACCCTTTCAAGTCTATTTCTCTTTTAGAACACAATTGTCCATATTGAATCTTACAAGTCTAGTTTTAAATTCACATGGAAGTAACAGGGATACTTCACCCATTATATGTACTTAAATGCATACGATAGAAGCATGGTCCCTTTACATTTTCATGGTGTTCCCCTTGCAAATGTGCAGAATTCTGCAGGATCCTCCAATATGCATTTGCCTGCCCTGAGGTACTTGCTATGCAGGATATGTGTTCAGCTCCATGCATGAGATTTACTATCGGCTCCAGTGTGGGCTTGACAAACTTTGCAGGCAGATGGTATATTTAATGGAAACGCTTTATGCCACTTATTGGCTGCTTCAAGCAGCCAATCCGTGGCAAGAATTACCAGACCACAGAGGAGGAGGGTAGCTGCAGAGATGCAACATCTACCAGAGTTAAGTTCTTTTTTTTTGTTTTTTAAGACTGCGAGTAAAAAAAAATAATAATATAACAAGGGAATATGCCTTCTTTGTTGGTATTTTTTTTGTCATTACAAGACAAATACAGCTTTGTATTTTATTAAGAAATAAGATAAAACCCTAATGCAAAAGGTGCAAGGAGTTGTAGAATACATTGAATGGCACATTTAATGTTACTTGTGAGAATAATGTGTTGGAAGGAACACAAACCAGAGCCAATTCAGATCTGAATATGTACCCAGATTGAGGAGGGCCAACCATAATCAGCTATTAAACACTTGTTTATTTACTTTGGATTCTCATACTACAAAAATAGTAATTTATAAATTCAGACATTTCCTTCATATCTTGCAATCAAATAGTGGCAAATGGCACAGTTTTAAGATTTAGAGGCGGAAATCACCATATGACATCAATGAAGTCCAAGTACTGTGGCTAAATTAAATACTTCAGTATGAGAGACAGGATGGAAAAATGTTTTCACAGGAATTCTGTTATTTTGTTTAATATCTGGCATTTCCGTAGTTATTGAGTGACATAGCACGCCAAAATTTCCTTTGCTGTTAATTCAAGTTTCATGTCCTGTTCATTAAATCACTTTTACTTTATGTATCTCTACTTGATGTGTTAGTTTTAACAGTACAGTAAAACATGATTTATTATCTATGTGTTGAAAGTGTAACAAAACAAGATTAGAATGAGTACAGTGCAGAGTGAATAAAGATGTTCCATGCTGTAAGTTAGTAATCATGGAACTCCCCAGGGCCACCTGCCACCTCATATGAGGAAGTGTCTTCTTATGGGTTCCAGGTAGCCTTAAGATAGGGGAAGTGGGACGATAATGAGGCTACTCATATGCTGCTCCCCTGAATAGAGCAATAGGAAGGTGCCTCGGAGGCTACAGGTCAAACCCAGAGAGTTCCCAGGAATGCTAGATAGCATATACTGACACCGATTTCTCTTTTTTTGTGTCATGAATTTGTATTCCATTTAAGGCACAAATAGTATGGCTTTGTTTTATTGCATTCATTTCTAAAGTGGTTAAAATATTTAACAGTTCAGGTAATAAAAAGTGTTTTCAAAACAAGAAGTTTTAACAGGGAGCAATACTATGCCAATACTATGCCAAGGCTTTGGGCCTCCACGGGAAAGCAATCAACTTATCCTAATATTACATAACAGATCAGGGGTAGCCAGACATTGAATGCTAGCCAAGAATCCCCTACTGAATGAGACCAGGATACATAGAGAAAAAATACATAATAAGTATTATAAGAATAATCACAACAATATTAGCCTTGTGCTTTGTTGAACCATATTTAAAGAAAATGTCTGTTAATATACAATATATTTAATATAATATATAATATACAATATATTTCTAATGAGCTAATACAGGAAGACAAGTGCAATTAAATGTAATCTGTAGAGTTAAATAAACCATTTCTATACCACGATTAAAAGCATGATCAATGTCATGACCTTTTGCTTTTCGGGATCTCTGCAGAAATACCTTACAGGAATGTTAATGTATTGCTTTTTGACCTTTCACATTGTTACAGCCTTCAAGTTTCCCTTTATTTTTCCTTTACTAGAAATATATATATATATATATATATATATATATATATATATATAGCATTTTTTCAATGAAAAAGTGGGTTTTGTATGCGATACCATTTTCACACTACCCAATGGTTGTGTTTGTAAGTGATTACCATACTAATTACTAACCTCAATGGTTACATGGTTGCCTTTGTTTGTAAATTGTAATGCAACAATTGCTTTTTTTTATAGTAATGTTTCAGCCCTTATTGGGGCATAATCATCCAGTATGTTGACTGGAGCAATTGTGTCCTTATGTTTTATGGACACGGTGTGCAACCATGATAAGCCACAAAAAAGAGAAATGTTTGTGACTCATGTAGCAACACATTACTAAAATGATAACACACGGTCAGCTGGCTGTGTGTGATAACTCTATATAAATAAACACAATGAAAAACACAGTGAAATGGCTTCAATCTCAACACAGTAGAAGAGGTATTTGAGAGATATGTGTTAGGGATATAAATAAACATTAGCGTTAATATGTTCAAAGGTAAGCTTATGTCTGTTTGTATAAATTTGCGTCTCATAGTTACATTGCTAAGGAGCTTAAGTCTTAAAGAGTGACCAAATATTACATTTTATAGTTCTGTATAGTGTTTAGAGACAGCAAGACATATACACATACACAAACAGTAGCGTGCTAAGGTGGGTGCATATTACCGAGGTGACCAGCAGCAGGAGGTCTGTGTAAGCTGCAGTGAAGAAAGGGCTCTGTGAGGTAAGAGGGAACATGGATGTAGAATAGTGTGTCCCTTCTGCTTTGACACATCTCTTCTGGCCATCCCCTCTCCCCTGACTTACCCCTCAATCTCTCCTCTGATCCTCCCAGCCCATTCCTGTCCCCTCTCCTCTGACCTGCTACCTCTTGCTCCCTGTGTACAGACACGTCCCCCACTTCTCCTTCCAGCCCCCTCCTGCCTCCTTTGAGTTGTCCTCTCCAGCTACCCTCTGCTCTGACCCACCACCTCAAAAAAGCACATGTGATAGCTGCAGATCAGACCTGCACAACCTTCAGGAGAAATTTCGACCCATTCTTTATTATAGAACTGCTTAAGCTCAGCCATATTCCTAGGATGTCTGGTGTGACATTATCCTGTATGATACGTTGCAAAACTTGGTAACTCATTGTCTCCATGATGATGACAAGCTTCTTGACTTATCCCCACAATCAATTTTACACATATACCCATAATCTGTGGCCGTCTACAACACCAAAATAGACTGTTGGGCCCAAATGCTACATTTTACACCAACAGACTAACAGCACATTTACTTTTAACACCCCTACAGGAATGTAATCTGCTTCAAATGTAGAACATGCCGGAAGAAAAGCCTTGAAAGCTTACAATCCATTATATGTCAGTTAGCTGTTGTTTTAGTACACATAGAGAGGTAAAGTTTCTGACATTATATGATTGTTAGTTCATATAAGTGAGTAGGGAAGTATGTGCCAGCACGTATATTACTTTCTGGGGTGTGGCATGGGAGCCCAATTGGCTTTATCTGACCCAAGAAAGTAACTCCTTAGGTGCTCTTGAACTTCACATGAAGCGCTGGAGCAGACGATACAGGAAAACATGTTGCTGTTTCTCACAAACTAATGGAATGTTTGGATTCATACAACCTTTACGAAAATAAACATTCGTATGAATCTCCAACAATGAGGGGGATCCCCACTGAAACTAACAAAAAAAACCTGCAAAATTGAAATTCCATTAAATTTGATCATTCGTTTGCCTGCTATAGATGAGTTATCGCTCCCTCTCACACATTTTCTGGGACGTTGCCAGTAATTACAAAATGTTGCTTTATCTGGGGTCATGTAGGGTTAAACAAGCTTCCCAGAAAATGTGGTTAAGTTTTAAAGCGGGTACATGTGTTAAGAATTCAGAGCCCAATAAATCTAACAGAAGCTGCTTATTAAGAATTAGCAAAACACAAACTCCAAAGGAAACAATCGAGTACAAGATGCGAAAGGTTACCTACAGCAAAAGAAGAAAAAAAAAGACAGGGGAGAGGACATCAACGCAAGCGCCATTATTTTGGCATAGGTTTCCACCAGGTTATATTCACAGGGAGCTGGATCCAATGATAACTAAGAGAATATTATTAATTAATTACGGAAATATTGGTAACTTAATATTTAACCTGTCTGCTCTAGCACAGTCAATTTATCTCGGCGATCCAATCCAGCTGGGTTTAGAGTCAGTTTGTCTGGGCACTCTAGGGATATGCCTAACTGGGGATCCATTTGGGTAATTAACAGAGCTTGTCCACAACCACCCCAGTGATAAATCCAACACTCCACTAGCTAGAAGGGCACCATTTTTGTTGCTTTCTAAACAATATTCGAGGATGCAAAGATAGAAAGGATACAAGCTCAAGCCCTTGTCTGCTAAATGTGATATCTAAAACTATAGGCTGGTCATGCCAGATACCCGCAAAAAGAACCGATCATGGAGAATCCAAATATGAAAGAATTATCTGTGTACCTGGATCATAGCAGACGATAGAGACACTTTTTTTTATTTCATATGCCTAAAGGTGTGAATTGGGGGTGACATTAAATTAGAACCTTCTCCACCACTCCTATTACCCCTCCCCTATTCCGCCACGAACTGGGCCGGGACTGATCCAAACACTACTGTATAAAATATGGTGTAAGGCCCATATGAATGAAAATTATGAGCGTTTGCTTTGTTTTTGTTAAATTTGTGGGGGCTCTGGCCTTGTTTTTGGGGGTTTGTATAATTCACCAATGACCAAAATTCAGTAAATTTGCAATTTGTACCAATCCGAATGCACAAGTCTATCAAGTATGTATTTCTGCAAAGTGTGCTAATAGAGAGGAAGACGTGATAAAGATATACTTCAATGTGTTTCTCTTTTTGGTCTACTCAAAACATAAGGGCTTATTTGTAAAATGTGCCGTTTGAAAAGTGGTCTTACAGCCATAAACAGTAGGTCCATTCCATTTTTTTTATTTGTTTGGCACCCCTAATAGAAATTGATGACAGGTAAGCGCTCTATTGCATGCACTTGGTAATTTAAAATGCACATTATATACAAAAACTGTGTTGAACAGTGTTTTGAATGATAACAAACTGAAATTACATTCATTTTTCCAAATCACATGGCACTGTATTTTTTCCATCTTATACATCGTTTTATATGAGCCTTGTTCCGCTTCTGCACAGCCATATGTTTAAATTGATTTATCAAAGTTGAGTGAAGTGAGGGCTATGCGTTTTCATTTTACACCATAGACATGTAATATTGATCTCAAAGTGAGTAATGTGTCCTGGCTTTTAAAAGAAATAAAAACCAGAGATAACTTTGTAGAGTTTCTACTTCTGAAGGACATCCGACAAATAAATACCTTTATGTTATTATTCTTCAGACCGTATACAGGTCTTGAATTTTTTAACCATTATTTTCATCATTTATAACACATATATATATATACATATATATATATATATATATATATATATATATATATATATATATATATATATATATACTGTATATCATATAACTCTGTATTTAGAATTGTGATCTATTTGTTCATTATTTTGTCCGTTTTGGCCCTGTTGCCCTGCTGCTGTATCTCACCTTACTTGGTGGGATGAATTCATGAAAATGGCCCAGTCTAATACCATGTGTCTGGATGTGTCTGTTAACCGATCTTCCAAATGGGGAAGAGAACGTCACCACAAGCGCTGTCATATTGTCCCAAGTTCAAGTAAGGGCAAAATGACAGCACTTTTTGACGTCTTCTCAACTGATTGGAAGATGGGGAAGAGGACTTTACCCCATGTGCGGAAATTCCCTGCAAGGTTATGTTCGCGGTGATATGGACGAAGATAGAAGATGATGATGAGAGAAGATAAAAGATAGAAGATGAAGAAGAAGATGCGGAAGAGGAAATGGTTGGCAGAAGGTAGAGAAACATTTAGAAAGCGTGAGAGAGCGCGAGTGAGAGCAATTGAGAATGATAGAGTGTGTGAGAGAATGAGAGTGAATGTAAGCACTGGGCAACTAATTTCATTCCTGAATTAAAAATGCCCCTGAGTTTTCAGGCTGAACCAATTAGGCCCAAAAATGAATGAGCCAAAACAATTCATCTGATTCAGTCCATTTCCACATGTCTAATATATATACTTTAGATGTAATTAGACAAGATTAATTGTAACATATTCCTTGATTCACGTCCAGGAACACAGGTACAACTCAAAAGCCAGAAACTAAAATATTTGTAATTAGCTTAAAATAAAGTTTCCATTTCTAACCACTAAAAGATATTTACTTTGTGTAAATAGATATCACTTGCCAACTCAAATAAAAGAGATCCAAAAAGATCAGTGTTTACAAATTTGTCATGATTACATTAACCCCTTCAGTCCCAGGGGTTCGCGCCGGAAGCTGTTACAAGAGATCGGGCAGCAGAAAGCCAGCAATGCTGGCTTCTGCTGACAGGGGGGGGAGTCCAGATCTCCTGTGTAGAGAGATGCCTGTGCAAGAAAGGCAGGACGTACTGGTGCGTCCATATGTGTTTCTTTAGATGCGTTTTATGGACATACCAGTACATCTATAGGGGACTTAAACCTGTTACATACCTTACTAGGTACATTACTTTCTTATTTTTCAGCCACATGCTGAAAGCACTGGATATATTGACTTATAAAGGTAATTGACTAACATGATCTAGAACTTGCCCACCAGGAATTTGCCCCGTTTGCCAAATAACCTGAAAATGGAACCTCAGCAAATATTGAATGGTTGAAAGAAAAATGTAGCTAACATTTGTTGCAAAAAATTCATAAACAGTGGCTATTTCTTTCTATGTTGAATGTACTCACTTACCCATGATCCCGTGATAAGCTTCTTGAGGATCGGAACATTGTTCCTAAATATATATGTTGCAAAAGAAGTCAAACACCCTCATGAAAAATCTATTTTATTAACTACAATGCTCTGGATTCACGTACAACATTTCTAATCTCAGGCTAGTACAGAGTTGGGCCTTGCAAGGGTCCATGGGACACAGGCGGTGCTTTGGCAGGGGAGACTTATTGCTGCTCAAATGCGTGTTCTTTCCGGTGCCATAAGGTAGGATTATTTTTATTGAGGAGGCAGGGTCATGTCACTTTGTGTGAGTTTGCAGAATTAGTGCAGCAGCTCGCGTTGCAAGCTGTGTTAAGGATGGACTGAAGCTTCACAAGTGGTAAGTGAGTTGTGTGTGACAGTGTGTCTAGGTATATTAGTGTGGTCATTGCATGTGTCTGTGTGGTTTGGGAATGCAAATGTGTCTATTTCCTATGTGTGTGTCTTGTGTGTTTGGTGTGTTAGTGCGTGTGTGTCCAGATGGATTAGTGTCAGTGTGCGTTATGTCTGGATGTGGTTGTGTGAGTGTTTGAGTGGATATATATTAGCCTGCGTGTCCGAATATGTTAGTGTGTCTGGGCCTGTGTATGTTTGGGCATGCTGTTGTCTGTGACTTTGTTTGTGGGTATGTTATTGTGTGTGCATGTTAGTGTGTGTGTTAGTGTTGAGTGCTTTGTTGTGTTGGTGTGAGTGTCTGGATGAGTGTGTGTTAGTGTGCATGTCAAGGTGTGTGCGTTAGTGTCCATGTGGGTGTCACATAATGCATATAGGCATGGTATTGGTGGGCATACAGCATTTTACTCTTGGACCTAGGCAACACAATTTCTGGGTGCCGGCCCTTGACTAGTACCACCCTTTAGAGTATGAAGTTGGGCTAGGAAACTCAACACACAACTGTAGCACACACTGACTTTACTGGAAGTGAATGCCACTGAGAAAACACTCATATAATTTTCATGCTCTTCAGCTTCAAGTAACACGGTGCTAGGTACCCAACTGACGAGGCACCAGTTGTGCAGCCTTTTGTTCAAACAGGACCTACCAGTTAGTATATGTAATTATTTTGTTAACCAATGAACATGTAAGACTTAAAATCTCTAAGCCTCAAATAGAAAAATAAGAAAGAAGATGAAATAAAGAATTTATGTGCAGAGCATTAGCAAGAAGTGGGAAGGTCATATTTGGAAAATGTCAGAACATAAGAACTATAAGTAAAGCAGCTGAGCTGTAACAAACTGATGTCCACATAACATACCTCCAAATAAAACCTTCTTATATGAAATACAACCCAATGTATTGTTTTAACCTTTAGTTGTTTCAGTCTTTACTTCTTTGAACATAATAGCACTGTGTACAGGCATTTTCCATTAAAAACAGACCTGCCATTGTGCAATATCTCAAAGAAACCAGTTGGTCTATATCTACGTTTTTAGGAAATGCAGGAATCTAAATTAGCTGACTTCATAGAAGTAATGTTACTTCTGTTTTTATGACCTTCATTTCCAATAAACACCAACAGTCTGCTAATAGCAGCTTACTTAGCAAGGCTCAGTGTAATATGATTTCCAAAGTCGATGCAAACAAATCACCTCAGCAGCTGCTGTGCCTAAACATTCCATGTTTATTTCATTGGAGACCTGTGTTCCCTTTTTTTTGTAGTTTATGTGCCCACTGAATATTGTACAAATGTAAACTTGAAATAGTTTCAAGGTAATGTTGGTACATCGTTAGCGCACAATATTCTGACATCAGCCTATAATTATATTACATTACATTTATTTACAAAGCGCCGGCAGAGAGGTTCAGTGGTCGGAGTAGCGGAGGAAGCCGATTTTAGCGAATTTGCCCATTCGGGTTACCGAGATCCGTTACATGGATACCACCTAAAGGGGATATTCATGTGCCTCACACTGGCTACATAAAGATTTAATCAAGCCTACGTCTGTTTCCTCTCTTGTGCCCTCTACTTTGCCCAGGTCATGTATAGCATACATGGGTGTGTTCTATAGAAACAAGCCGAGGAACTTCCGCTCCATCAGACCTATGATTGGACGATTGAGCCGCTCCCTAACCCACTATCACTAACCAAGTCTCTTAATTTAGAAGAATATATTAAGGATAATCTTATAAGAGGTTTCATTCATAAATCAACTTCTCCTGCAGAGTTTCTTTATTTCCAAAAAATATGGGCGATTGAGACCATGCATTGATTACAGTAAACTCAATCATATCACGATTAAAAACAAATAGCTGTTTGACTGACCTTGTGACTACACCATTTCACTAAGCTGGACCTCAGGGGGCATACAACCTGATTCGTATTAGGAAAGACGATAAGTGGAAGACTGCCTTCAATACTTTCATGGGACACCACAAGTACACGGTGATGCCCTTTGGTCTGTGGAACACTTACACCTTTATACATCTGTTTCTAACTCGTAAGATCTCATCAGTGCAGGATAGGAACAGTTTTGAACCTTGTTGGTAGATCTGAAAACAGCAGCTAGCCACAGATTCAATATGCTTATCGTGAGCAAAAAGGTGATAAAGGCCCTTCACTTAAGAGTCACAAGTATTCATTTTTATTTACAATCTTGCTTTTATTATTTAAGATAAAAATATTAGGTCAGTGTATATAGTATAGTATAAATAAATATCTTTTACTGTACAAGCATGTTAATGTATTCCATATATTAACAGAAAAAGATAAACAAGCATACAATAATTATTATAGATTTTTTTATTTAGTATTGCTGTTACTTTCTTTGTTTAGTTCCCATTTTTTATGAGATTTAGATTCAGCGATAATAGGTTTTGTGTTATGTTCATGCTGCGCTTCAATAGACTCCTTCTGACAGCATGTCATTTGCAGAACTCTGAGTCCTCAATTACTGTACTCAGCAGGCAATGTGAAGCTGCTCCACTGACAAGCGTTTTGTTAGCACTTTTAATAAAAACGTAATATTTTTTCTTCCTGGGAAAATATTTGCTTTTCATGTTACACTGTTTGGTGTATATCATGCAAATTATTGAAGGTTTGCAATCAATGACTTTTTTTTTTAAGTAACCTTTTCAAAAAGTAGGTAAATATCTGAAAGGTCAACAGGCTTAGATTATGTCAAAGGTACCTTTTAGCTTTTAATGAGAAGAATGTTTTAGCACAGTAGAGCGAATCAATGGATAAAATTATAGTAATATAACTTTACATGTGGTTACCCCTACTGTGTAGATAATAATGAAAGGAGATTTTTGGAAGCAGATTGGTTCTATTTAAATCATTTCTCTTAAAACTGAAATGAGATATAAAGACAGTATTTCCTGCAGTAGGTTGAAAAAACACATCAAGCAACCATTTACATAAAAAAAAAGTTTGTTTAATGAAATTAGAATCGTAGGTTGACTGAGGCAAGATGAATAATTCAATTTTATTTGAGTAACCTGTATGTGATGTGAAGAAGTATTATGGCCCACATTGCTCTTATATATAATAGTATATAACCGTACGTACATTCTATATGTTTTGTGCCAGTGGGGACATTTCCATGGCAGTACACTGGAGATCAGGCTGTCGTAAGAATCTCATGTCTGTGGCAGCCGCACGGATGAAGTGATACGGCACTCGGCTTGAGTGCTGGTTACACTTCAATAACAGTAAATTTAAATAGGAGTTCAGGAATTCTCTAATGGCCGTCTCAATGTTGACACTTCTGGAAACTTTGAACAAAGTAAAAGAGTTCCTAGGGAGTCAATCCAGATGTTGAGTTTTTTTTCCAGCTTTGGCTGAACTATTACTTTTTTTCTTAATATATTATTTATACCTAATTTACAACATGATGAAATGTCTATATATTATGATGGTATTGCATGAAAGGTCTATTGTCCTTAAAGAAGAAACAACATATTCTGCGTGTGGGTATGCTATGAAAAATAAAATTATGGTTTTACAAACATATGATTAAAATAGCATCAAAGCTCCTGTCTTCAGAGCAGGAATTACCCTTGTCAGTGAGGTTAATTAATTGTAGGGACTTCGGCTAATTTCTGGCCTTGCACAATGCATAAATAATACAGCAAGTCTCTTTTTTTCTTTTACTATGCAGGGCTAGGTTACCTCTATTTGCAACTTACCTAGGGTTTCTCCTACATAATTTATGTAGACTTGGCAGGTGGAAATGTCTCGACTCTCTTCATCTGAAATTTATAATTAACAATAACAGTGGTTGTAATTTCAAAACCAAGGCTAAAGAGTAAACTCCGAGGCTAAAGTTAGTTCTTCAGACAGAAGTTGACCGTTATATATCAGCCTTAGTATGGGTCAAGCCAATAGTGTTCAATATGCCTTAATCAGCTGCATTTAGCTAGATGGCTTCACGGACTCTTTGAATATTAAGATAACTTGGGTTGGATTAATAGGAAAATTACGCTAAATTAGAAGTGTAGGGATGAGTGAGGAGATGTAAGTCAGGGAATAACTATGACAAGCTTTGAAAGTAAGATATCGTCTTTATAATGTTTATACTTTAACAAACCAAAGTAAAGCAATTTCATATCCAAAGATATTTGGTACAAATTACTGCTAAAAAAAAGCACTACTGTATTTGGTTATTACAAGACCCAGCTGAAGTAGGTTATTTTTTTCCTTTCTACTCTTTCCTGCTGTTTCAAAATAAATTGTGTTGTGCTCCACCTACCACAGTTTGATCAATGAACATAAGATTACAGAATGATGCGCACAAATATATCTATTGGAAGGATAAGGGTGATTAAAAAAGTGTACTAGATCTTTGTAGGTTGAGTAAAAACGGAAACGTACAATAAAAGCGTATAATAACATCTGTGACATAATCTCAAGAGATCTAACCTTTCACTAGCAATCTGAATTGAGTCGTTTTTTTGTGGCAGGTAATTCACTTTGCCAGCTTTCCATGAATGTAGCTGAAACTCATATGTAAACTGAAGATGTCCATCAATAGTTCTCATTTTTCTAAAGCACTTAAGGGTTGTTACTCCCGCACTGCAGCAGATGATTTTTTTCCTCCTGATTGTTCCTCTGATTATTCTGTATTTGCTGAAGATTCCTTACAGTGTATATATATATATATATACATTTAAATTAGTAGACGTGCAAAAGGGAACTGACATTTTTTTCTGAATCGTTTTTAGCCCATTCGTTTTCAGACATCGAATTCCATTTCTTGACCTTTTGTGTCAGTCGAAAATCAAGGGGTCGTTTTAAATTCGGAAATAAAATTTGTTTTCTACCGCCCACTTTTACTCTCACTCTCTCATTTTTGTCCACTCTCTCATGCTCTCTGAATCTCTCCCTACCTTCTCTGCTGATCGATTTCACGTCTCGCACTGTCACTTCTTGTTCTGTATCATTTTGTTCTCCTTTCTTCTATCTTCTCTTTTCTCTCTTCTTTCATCTGTCTTCTTTGTTTGTCCGCATCTCCACAGACATAACCTCCCAAGGAATTTCTACCGAAATGGCAGAACTTCTGGTGATGTCTCCTCCAATCGAGGATGTCTCCAGGAGCTCTGCCATTTTGGAAGAAGTTCACATCAAAATGGAACTTCTAGTGATGTCCAATCAGAGGGGGAGGGCAACATCAGAAGCTTTACGATTTTGACCAAAGTTCACGCAGGGTTATCTTAGGACAAAATGACAGAGCTTCTGGTGGCCTCCTCTACCCTGCACTGGAAACCCCACCATTTTGGAAAAAGTTACCCTGGAGGTCACATCTGCGGAGATACGGATAAAGAAAGAAGATAGAATAAGTAAGAGATTAGAAGAGGAGAAGAACAAGTAGATGTGAGACATGGAAGCAAAGTTCTGAGATGCGGAAGTGATCGGCAGAGAAGGTGAGAGTGTGAGAAAGTAGGAGTAAAACAGCCCCCGGATTTTGAACATTCAGATCTTTTTGGCTCGTTTTCATCCATTTCGTGCAGGGTCTTGCCTCGCTTTCAGTGATTTAGATGTATTGACGAACGCACAACTCTAATATATATAGTTATGACATAAATTCAGTAATTTATTTCTTACAGAATTTGAAAGGAAACCAGCTTTTACCATTTTCACTGATTAATCAGATTAAATTCCACACAATGAAGGATGGAATATGCCCTGTTAGAGTGTATTGGATATAAGGAGAGCAGCTTCTACAACTGATAAAAAGAATAGATTTTGTTATTAAAAATAACCCCCTACTGCATATGCTTGTTTACATGTTGGATCACTGGATCCTGGGCACAGGAAAAGGGGAAAGGAGGCTAAAGAAGGCTAAAGAAAGCTTACAGACAAACGTTGACTTTGACATTTGATACCTACTATTACGTTATATGTATTATTCTTCTACTAAACTGTGTGAGCAGTATTTAATGCACTGTTTGTATATATGCTTTAACTAATGATGTACCTTCTTCAATCTCAGTAGAGTATCCTGTCATCTTCTGTAAGATCCATTAGATGGATGCTTCAGACTTCCATCTTCTCCTGGAATCGGCCATTACCTGGAAATGTGACAACAAATCCGTAGTTTGCAAACCTTTCTTCGGTGTTCACAGCCTCTGTCCAGACCTTTCTAGAGTATGAAATTCTTCTACTATATATATATATATATATATATATATATACTATATACTATATATTAGTATGACTGTGTGTTAAAGTCATTGTCTCTGTACGAGTGTGTGTGTAAGTGTTAGAGTAAATATGTATTAGTGTGTGTGTGTATGTAAGTGTTGGGGGGGCAGAGGGGCACTCTGCTTTACCCCCACCACCTAAAAGGTGCCAGCCCTCAACTTGGTATAGTGCTAAAGGACTTAAGTCTGCCCCCCTTTAACTAAAACACACAAATAGAGGGAGGAAGGAGGGGTGGGTCGGAGGAGGGAGGGGGTGGTCACATCAGAGGGGACATGAAGGGGCTAAAAGGATCAGATGGGAGCTGAAGGGGCCAGACAGAGGGGCAAGGAGGACTAGGTGAGAGCAGAAGAGACCGCACGGATAAGAGAAGAGAGGCGCTAGAGGAAGCAGACCAGAAGCAGGGGGCAGGAAATGGCTGGCATTATCAGACTAGAGCTGCAGGAGCCAGGGACAGGCTGCAGGGAGCAATGAGTCATAGAGGATCATCTCGGGAATTGCTGATTGGAACTGAGAAAAATCAGAATGCAGCATGTGCGTCCTTCGTATTGGTCCTTACCCAACCCGGCATGACTGATAAGTTCCACTGTTGCAAGACTACATATTCACACTTTTTTTTAAAGCAATGCCCATTTTTATGTTAATCAACATGTCCTGAAACTGAAATGATTGGGCCAAACAGGTCTAAAGAAGGTACAGATGGCAAGAAAAAGTAAAAGAACCTATTACATGTCTCTACTTTTCTGCATGAACTGTTCACATAATGTGATCTGATCTGCATCAATGTCAAAGTATAGACAGACTCAAAGTACTTAAGCTAATAACACACAATCAATCATAATCTTTCATGTGTTTATTGAGCACACGCATTAAACGATCACAGTGCTGGTGTAAGTTAGATGAAGATCATATCATATTGTAAGACACATTTATACATAAATGCTGGTAATTCCAAAGGGTTCGCTTACATTTTATAGCCACTGTATATAACTACATTTAAATGTGCTGTTCCACTGAGACATGAATTGCTCTCTAACATGGAGAGCACACAAATCTTAACAGGTTAATTTAATCACATAAAGCAACACAAAAGCATTTAAGAAACTTTCTCAATTTGCAGCGCAATAACATGAATAAGCAACATTTTATTTGGATGAATGATGTTTCTAATGCTGGATCTAGTTACCTTTAGTAGGGAAAATGGCAGCTGAAATGAGTTCCTTTACTAGTTGTACAATATTCTTAATAAAACAGGTTTAACTTGATTGAAGTACACTAATATGAATATCTTCCTTTTTTGTTTTATTTTAAAAATGTAGTTGCGTTTTCTGTGGTAATAGATTGAATACATCAATCAGACAGCTGAATGTAATAAAATTATTCTATGATCTTGGCTTCAGGAAAGCTACTTTCATAATGAAAACTTTACCACTAAAAGGATGTTGAGCGCTATAAAGAAAAGTAAAAAAAAAACTGAAAGTCAATTAATCTTCACAGAATTCTAGCCAAGATATGGCAAATCACATTTCCCGAGCCACTCAATCTGCTGTCATTTTATTGTTTATTTTTTAAGGACTTAGTTTAATTATCTCTTTTACAAAAAATGCAGTAGAAGAAAGTTTATTGTATTTAAGTTTAAGGTTCTTTCCACAATGATGATAATAATATAAAATCTATATTTTTCCTTCCTTTTGCATAGCCTTCAGAGAATTTAAACATGTTTTATTTCTTGCTGTCTCAAACATGTGCTTTTCTTTGCTCAGTTTGCGATGTTAAGTAATTTTTGGAAGGAGTTCAATGCATATGGTGCCGTCATAAATTCCATATGGGAAGGAAACATGACGTGAATAACAAATAATCACTACACAATCTGGATCCTCACCAGCTAAGACTTATTCAGTGTCTGTTCTCTTTAAATTCTGTTAGAATGAAATAACTAGAATTGCACAACCCAACGGGTCTTGTGGCTAGATCTTTGGCAGCCTTTGAAGTTGTAAAATAAGATTTATTGGACTGCATAGTAAATGTTAAATAAATATCAATTGATTTTTAAAGCTCTGTTATTAAGATTTAACAAGCACCTAAAAGATAAATGAAGTTGCCAAATAATTCATAATCACAACGGTATTAAAAGGCTTGATTTATTTCTAGTTGACACATTAGCCATTCAATTAATAATACATTTCACATGTCTACAAGGTATAGTTAAATTGATTATTGTGAACTGGTCCCACCAATGTGCAGTATTTAACCTTTAGGGAAAAATAAAGTACTTACCTTTAGAGGAAGCTGTAGCTCCAGAGTCAATTTAAAAAGGGACATTCAGCTACTATGTGCATCAAATAATAAGACTTTCTTATAGCAATCAACTTTTTACTGAGAATGAGTATCCTGATAAGTGCCTATGGCTTATTGCAATGTAAAGGGGACCCCAGTTTAAGACCATGAGTACTAATGGAATAATTCCCTTGATATATATATAATAAAATAGCTAGGGCCCACAATATATGACACACTGCATAGCCCTGGCTATTACAAGACAAGAAAGGAGCTACCCTTCGTAAGTCATGTCGCTGGTAGGAGGCAGGGCTAATTTGAAGACAAGAGCTGACCACCTTTGCCATCCCGTAAGGCGTAAGTAATCACTGCACCTCTATACACTGACATTGCTTGGTCCTTGCTATAGAATACACATTCCATTTCATGATCATTTATTTGCATGAGCATACTATTTCATACCCAGTGGTGGACTGACCCATCGGGCACTTGGTGCAGCCCGAGGGCCCGCGAGGGTCAGGGTGGGGTCTACAAGAGCAGGAACGGTTAAGGGTCGGGGGCCTGCAACGGTTGGGGTGGGGTCTGTAGGAGCAGGGTCAGGGTGCGGGAGGGAGGTGGTATGTATGTTTGTATGCATGTGAGCATTAATGTGTATGTAATTATGAATGTCTATGTATAAGTGTATGTGAGCATAAATGTCTATGTATTAGTGCGTGTGAGCATGAATGTCTATATATATGATGTCATTTTCTGGCGCTCATCACTGAAGCCATGCCCATTGTCAGGCCATTTCTTAAAGAAGATGGAAAAGAAGTGGAAGAGAAGGCAAAACAGATTAACACAGAAGAAGAAAAGACAGAGCTGCAGGAGAGTAGACAGAGACACAGGAAAGCTAAGGAAACATTGTGACAGTGTTAGAAAGCATTAAGCATGTGTGTGATGGCCCTCACTGATGAGAGTTCTTGTGTACCACCATCAGTACTTGGCTCAGCATAAAGTGATGAGAGTTAAAATGTACAAAGCATGTGGTACCACTGTTGGCTCGATGTAAAATTATGGCAGTTATGCTGTACCACCGTCAGTGTCTGGCTCAGTATATAGTGATGGCAGTTATGCTGTAACACTGTCAGTGTCTGGCTCAGTATATAGTGATGGCAGTTATTCTGTACCGCTATCAATGTCTGGCCCCATATATCGTATCTGCCCGATTATAAGACGACCCTGATTATAAGATGACCCCAAACATTTGAATATTTAGAACAAAAAGAAAAAACCTGAATATAAGTCTACCCTATAAGAAAAAAGTTTTACTAGTAAATATTCCTTCACATGTAAACTATTTTTTCAGATTTAATAAAAACTATGATTGAGAAAAATGCATTTTTTTGTTTTTATTTCCTTTCATTTGCCAACCTGCCCCCTGTTATGCACATCTGCCCCCAGTTATGCACATATGTCCCACGGCTTCCTACTCTGCCTCCCAGATATACCTTATACCCCCCTATATGCCACTCTGCCTCCCTGATATGCCACTCAGCCCCCCTATATGCCACTCTGCCCCCTGATATGCATTATACCCCCTATATGCCACTCTGCCCCCCAGATATGCCTCATACTCCCATATTTGCCACTCTGCCTCCCTGATATGCCTTATACCCCCCATTTACCACTCTGCCCCCCAGATATGCCTTATACTCCCATATTTGCCACTCTGCCTCCCTGATATGCCTTATACCCCCCATTTATCACTCTGTGCCCCTGATATGCCTTATATCCCCCCTATATGTCCCTCCTAACTTAGCGATGCATCCCCAGACTTGTCCCCCATGCTTCAGACTCCCTGGTGTCAAGTGGGGGCATCCGGTGGACGTCTACGTGAAGACGGAGGTTGACTGCGCACATCGTGCAGACATTTACTGGCTGCCAGAGAGAAGGATCCAGGTCTCCTGCAGTGCTGTGGGGGATCCTCCTCTCTGGCAGCCGGTGAATGTCTGCGCGATGTGAGTAGACAACCTCCCCTGCTCCTGGCCGGTACTTCCGCCGGGGCTTCTATGGTGGAGCACCGGAAGGTCATGTCATGCGGGCACTCCATCATAAATTACTTGTATTTTTCTATTGCTGAAGATATTATTTAATATATATTTAATAATTATATTTGTGTGATATGTGAAAACCACAAACTAAAATTTGTTTACACTGTTTAAAAAATATTTTTTATTATTACTACAAATACTGAAAAATAGATGTGAGATGGTGTAACCACAAGGGAGGGGCTTTACCAAGAAGTGAAGGGAGGGGCATCACAACAGGTGACCCGTGACTTTTTGTTGCCCGGGGCCCTGGATGGTCTCAGTCCGACCTTGTTCACACTTTGTGATTTGAACATCAAAGAAAGAAAAACATAGATCAGCTAGAGACCAACCACTGGTCCACTGGGCGAAGTGTCCTTTGCATAATGGTGCAATTGTTAATTTTTATCTAATCTAGAGAAACCTAACCTGGTTAATATGGATGTATGAAAAATAAAAACATTGAACTGAAAACTACTAAACCAACTGTAAGATGAAAACATAATTTCTGGAGTAGGCCATCTGGTCCAAGAGCTTTGCTAACAGGGATCAGCTGGCACCTTTCTGCCCTTGAGGCAATCCCAGCCAAACAGCATAGTAATATGGCAGCCAAAAACATTTGGCATACAGTGACTAACCCAAGAATCTCAAAGCACTTGGCAGTCCATATTGGTACACGCTTGTACTGAAGAAACAGGAATGCATTGAATAAATAGAGTATTATAAATATCTGCCTGAAATCTGATTTTGTCTCAGATAAGGATATAGTAACAATATGGTTATGATTGTTACCACGCAAGCTTTCTGTGAATAAAAAAATATGTTGAGTATCTCCGATGGGAACCTATATCTAGTAATCAATTAACACATAGAAGCTGTCTTTATTTATGGGTGGATCGAGAGGGAGGCCTCTTAGTTATGACCTCTGCATATTAGTGTGTGTGAAGAGGTGCAGCAGTGATATGCTCCCATACCAGGCAAGAATTCCATCTTTCTAATATCATCGACTCTTATTTTTTTCTTTGGATGATTTGCACTATGGATTGTTTTATGTTTTTTATATATTTAAGTTGATCAAGATAATACAAGCTTCAAATCTTTAAGGAAAGTATTCCTTTTTTTGACTGTATTTCTTTGTGTCTGCAGCACTAGATCTTGGGTCATTCACTGGTTACTAATCTTAGTAAAACACCAAAATGTTCATGTGCTTGCAGCACCTTTTACTGATAAGTTACTGGTTGGTTTATATATTTTGTTTTGTTTTCACTTACACCACTTCTCTATACTATGCTATTGGGTGTCTGGACAGAGCTAGTCCTAGACCAAGTGGCACCCCAGGCACGAATATTGTCTTACACCTCCATTATTTTACATAGATGCCTTTTAAAAGCCTAGGAGGATCGAGCAGGGAAACATGCTGAGCGCCTATGATGTCATGTGCCCGCTGCTCTTACCACCAGATGTGGTATATGTGCCACGCAATGCAAAACCACAAAGCACCCATTTTTAACTGCTTTCACCATGTTTGCTGCCCACTCAGTCACCACTCCCATTTCTACTGCTGTGCCTGCTTGTGGTCCAATCCACTGCACCAGCATCTTCATGAGATATGTCAAATTGTGAGCTGATGTGTGCTGCTCTTCCATGACCTAAGCAGAGTAGAAAAGCTTCTGCCCTAGTCCTGCCTCTCCTGTCACCCTTTGTGCCTACAATAGCTACCATAGCACTATCCTCCCTCCAAATATCTGGTTAGCTGGTTATTTCTATGGTAAAATGGAAGGTTTGTCCAGCTGCCTTGGACAGCTCGTCCTTGAACAATGAGACTAGTAAATAGCACTAGAGTCTAGCTGAAGGTAGTTGTAACTGATCTCGGTACCCCAAATGGGTATATTTGCTAAAGTCAGCTTCCTCCGCTACTCTTGACTGCTGAACCTCTTGCTTATTATCGGCCAATGTCAGTAACTCCTTTCCCTCAAGAAACATCAGAAGATGTTGAGGGTAAAATCATGAACTCTGTTTAATGAGTAACACACCAGTATTTAAACAATACAAGGTGGTAATTTACATACAATAGTAACGGCAAAACACACATATTTTGCACTCGTCCTACCTCAGCCCAGTAGGGGGTCACTATTATAGTCTGTGGAGAAGATAGTAAACACGGGAGGTTTCCTGACTTCTGGACAAAACCAGTCTAAAATGGCTGATCTTGGTGCAAATACTGGCCATAGATGTCACAAACCGGGTCCACACAGATGACTGCAAAGACCCAGCGCGCCCATAGATGGAGTTCAGGAGGTATTGCGCAGGAGTGGAGTAGGACAGGGCCTGGTGCAGGGCGACTGCACTCTCCCAGGTGGGCATCCAGGGTTGAGCAGCCACACACCAGCACCCTGAAATAGCAGCGGATGTAGTCCAGAACAGAGCAGAACGAAACTTGGCTGGATGTGGAAATCCAAACTAAACTTGGATCTGACAAAACGAAAAGAACTTGGAGATATCTTGTAGGCACCCTGGAGCAGGCATGAAACATAGCACTGGAATCATGTGCAGGATGCTGCAGGCTGGGAGAGTGGAAGCTAAGCAGAGGTTAATGGAAACATAGCAAGCAAGGAGGACAGAGCATGAAACAGGGAGACCAAGCAAGACATACATGACCAGACATGACATGCATAATACAGGGCACAACAAAGGACGGGGAACAAAGCAAGGAACACAGGGGAAGGAGTGAGGAGCCGGAATCCTCGGACGCTTCTCCTTTAAGCAAGGATAGGACTACTTAACTGGAACATGGGGAGAGGAGAGAGGAACCGAAATCCTCAGATGATTCAGGGAAGGAGGGCAAAGGTACATAAGACACAGACAAACATGAATACAGGAACTACCCTAGGACTATGAGATAACAATTGAAGATTCCGTCACATCTTATGGCCATAGTATGCTTAGCCCACCACTACGCCAAAGTACTCCAATGACGGTGGGTCCTAACGCTAATCCTTGCTGACAGTGGTACGAAACAAACCAAACATGTAATCCAAACACATAGCATTGAGACATACCTTTAGACTGCAGACTGAGACAAACAGAGCACTCGGGTGGGGCAAACCTTATAAAGGAAACAGAGCTGAAGCAGAAGCAAGGAATGGAAGATCAGAACAGAGCAAAAGGAAATCCAGGAATGGATCGAAGCAAAACAGGGAAACTGAAGCAAAACAGATATGCAGCTCCGCGGCCTGGGTAGAACGTGACAATAGAGGTCTCTGTCCTGTAAGTTTTGACCCGATGGAGAGAAACACACCACACATAAAAACCCCCTCCCAAAGTGCAGGTACCCCAAATCTTTGTCCAAGCTCCACAGTCTTTAGCACCTCTAGTAATTGGGAACACATGGAACTGTGCATCAGGGGGAAGAAGTAGTCCCAATGGGCCCCTTGTAGCCAACTCCCCAAAAACAGAACCCCTTCCAAGACCAGTACCCATAGTCTGTAGGGAGGAGGCTGGCCTTCAGGCCCATCCAGGAGCCCAGGGCATGAAGGCATCCATGACAATCATGCAACGTGGTAGGTAATGGGGAGTGAGGGTCTCTAGCAGCTTCCTGAAGGGCTTCCCCTCAATCATGGAGAAGGAAGCACCTCCAACAGCGATAAGCTGACCAAGCAGTCATGTTAGTTTATTTGACTGCTACTTCAAGATGCCTATTGAATGGAAGGCCCCAAAGTGTTCTATGGTAGGGTGATGCAGGGCATGTCCCTGACCCACCTGTCTCTGGGAACCAGTCACACACAATGCTAAATAGTGGAGCTTCTCCCTGGATCCTCCAATTGGGGGTGAGGATGTCGCTAAAAGCTTCTTCATTTTTGCAGAAGTTCATGGGAAGTTATTTTTAAGCAAAATAGCAGAGCTTCCAGGCACATCCTCTCCCCTGATCCTCCAATCAGAGAAAGGATGTCACCAGAAGCACCGTCATTTTTGCGAAAGTTCACCAGGAGGTCATGTCTGCAGGTGAAGACAGAAGAGAGAAGACCAAGAAGATGACGTGGATGCTAGAAAAGAAGTAGATCTATGAGATACCATAGAGTAGGTAGGGAGACATGCATGTGAGCGAGTGGGAGTGAATGAGCCCACGAAATTTCGAACAAAATGTTTTACCTTTTTGCTTCATTTTCATTTGTGTTTATTTTTTTGGGGGGGGGGTTCCCTTGTTTCGGAGATTTGTACAAATTGAGGAAATATGCAAATTTTGTTTGCAATTCATAAGGATCCAACTGCACAAGTATAGTGTGTGTATAGTTGTGTTAGTATCAGGGTCAGACTCTGGATCCACCTGTTTTAGTTTAGCATTCTATGCTTCATTTTGCTGCCTTAATTTCCAGTTACAATGGCTTTTTGCTTTTGCTTATATTTGCTATATTTTATTTTGGTAGTCCAACATTTAGCTGCATATGGGAGACCAACTACATATCAATATCTATTTAAAATGCAATGTCATAAAAGTCCCTTTTGGTGTAAGGGTCAGGTGTCTCAATACTTTTGTCCATATAGTGTAGACATCCATGCTCACATACACTAAGGCATAGCCATCCATGCTCACATACACGTAGGCATAGATATCCACGCCCACATACACTTAGGCATAGATATTCATGCTCACATGCCAAGAGAGGTAGTTTGATGGAATCAAGAGAAGGTTTCTTTAGGGTGGGAAAGATGATAGCATGTTTAAATGAGGATGCACCAGATAAAATAGAGAGATTAAAGACATTGGATTGGGTTGGGGTAAGGACATCAGAAAGGGATGATAGGAGATGTGAGGGTACAGGGTTGATGGAGCAAGTGGTGAGGTTAGAGGATGGGGGTTAGAAACTCAGAAATTTCAGAAGGGATGGCTGTACTGAAGCAGTTGAGGGTGGGTTGTGGCAAGGAGGGAGGTTGAGGTTCCTTATGAATGACTCCTTAGGGGAGAATGTTATCCCTGATGGTGTCAATTTTGGGCAGATGGAAGGTGAGAGAGGTGCTGAGGTGAAAGGTGTTGAATGTTGAGAACATATGTTTAGAGTTATGAGAAAGGGAGGATATCATTTAAATAAAATAGGTTTGGTTGGAAAGATGGGTGGTTGATGTCTAGAAATGGAGCATGAGTTTGTAATGTGTAAAGTCTCCTGGTGGGCACCACTTCCTCCACAGTAACTGCTTACTACAACGGAAGATGGTGTTGCAGTTGCTGCAGTTTCCCCTCTAGTTTCACTCTAGTGCAACTCCTACTTGGGATGAGGCCACTACAGCCACATGTCCAAGCAAGCCTGTTTCCAAGTGAAGCCTAAGAATTTATAGGACTACCTCACAATTCAGGTGGTTGCATATAGGATGCATATTGAAATCAGCAGGTTATGGAGACAGGATAAAGACATACCAGAGCAAAACAAGCAGTTAAGCAAGAAATGAGGAGTTCAGGGTGTACCAGATGCAGAGTTCAAATAAGCATACCTTGGAGAGAGGAAACTATGGTGGAGATTCACTATAAGTAGATGAGTAATTTAAGGAAAGCATGAAGATGATTGATGGATGGAGGTCTAGATAACACAGTGTAACTCCTTCCATCTGTCCATTTATGAAGAGTCCACTTGGGATGAGGTCACTGCAGCCACATGCCCATGCATTTATTTACTTATTCTTACACTACAAGATACGAAATGTACTAGGGTCAAATATTCCAGCCTGTATGTTCATTTTCCAGGTTTATTTCAGAGGAAAATGCTTTTCATCCTTCCAAGGCAATCTCTAGATCCAAACTAATAGATCATTACAGACTATGAATATGAAAAAATATCACTATACAGTTTCTCTCACCCATCATGTTCTTTTGAATTATACTGATGTGATTTAGTGCCAAGCATAACACAGGAGAATATGTATTGATGTTTTTTTTCATAGTCATCATGTATTTCCTCTAGAAAATATTCCATTAATCTCATATCACTGGGATATATATATTTGAATATGTGCACTGTTGAATGATTGTATTTTATTTCATATATTATGTTTGGGTTTTTTTGTTTTTCTTTTACGTTTCTACATCTTATCTAATTGTTTTAGTTGCAATAATTGTGGATAACCTAAGGAGGTTGCTATCTATTCTTAAGGTTAAATACATTTTTTATACAGTAGTGCACATCTACCATAAAGATTAGTAGATGACATATTTTGTACTTTTTGTGGTTAACAACCAATGTCTGAAGATAAATGACACATTGTGTACAATATTAGGAATCCTTTATGTCTTTAACAATGTTAAGGCATTTTTGGGCTACTGTGCTCTTTTTTTTAAACTGTTTTAATGTTTTAAAACAAATGCATAAGCTCCACCATACTTTATATGATGCCCATGAACCAAAATAATTGTTAATGTGAAGTATATTGTTATCATATAATTTGGAATCTAAATAATTTTGATTAATATTGTTATGTTGAATGTTTTAAACTAATTTTCTAAAAAAATCAACTTGACTTTGTGCACTTGACTTCCTCTTCCAGACTTTGCATCTTTTTTGGATGTTTTGATAAGTTGTGAAGAAATCAGGAGGTTTAGATGTTTGTCCTATAGCACATGAGTGGACAAAAGACTTGTGCACAGGAAGCAAAATCGGTTTGGATGAAATTTTCGTTTTCGGGTTTTGCCACGTTTGTATTACTTTTTCAGACTCTTCGTTCGGACAAAATTAGGAGGCAAACGGGTGGAGCACACCTTATAAAGCAAACAGAATCTGAAGCTAAGAGCAGGACTGGAATTAAAGAATCAGAAGTACAGGACAGAGCATAAGGAAATCTAGGAATGGATTACAGCGAGGGAACTGTAGCGAGACAGGGGAAACTAGAGATAAGCAGCTCCGCAGCCTGAATGGGACCTGACCGAATCCCCCTCCGAATGAGGGCCTCCGGAAGGATGCAAACAGAAACATCAACAGAATGAAGGCCTACTCTCTGATGGGCACTGTTTGAACAAGTCAACCCAGGAACCAGCATACTCAGGATTCTGGAATCTCTTCAGAAGAAGTCCTTTGGCAACCAGCACTACCGCTTAGCAGACCAAATTCCTCCAAAGCAGGAATCAGCATATCTGACCGGCAATAAGGAAGCCACCTCTTGCGACCTCCTCCAAGACAGGAATCAGGTTAATTGAACAGGGATGAGGAAGCCGACTCTTCCAGACTCAGGTCCAGAAACCAGTAAGGTACTCTCCACCACAAGGAGACTTCCAGACACACATCCAGCTACATAACTGCCCCCTACAATATAAGAAATAAGAATGAAGGAAGGAAATACATTGAGACACAGGGCAGGGTACAGGGGAGGCACTGGCAGGGGGACGCATCCAGCTACAAGATTAAATCATCTCTACATATTAGAAAAAAATAAGAATTGATCCCCTTGCAAACTCTCCTCCGTAACAAGGATCAGCATATCCGAACGGGAATGAGGAAGCTGTCTCTAGGGGATGTTCAGGGACGTGAAGGTACTCTCATAGAAGGGGGGTCCTGGCATACCAGAAGAAGAGACCACCGGAACAGTGCTTAGCAGACCAACCTCCTCCAAGACAGGAATCAGGTTAATTGAACAGGGATGAGGAAGCTGACTCTTGCAGACTCAGGTCCAGAAACAGGTAAGGTACCCTCCCCCACAAGGAGACTTCCAGACAGGAACATGCTGGGAGACCGGATTCCCTGGTCAAGGTGCAAGTCCTTTCAATAGAAGGGGCTGGAGAACAGGAACACATTGGACTAGTTGCAAGTGCTGCAGACTCCACTCTGCGAAATCCTGGCCTTTCGCCTACGGCCATATGTCAAGGACTGGGTCCATACAGACGACTGTAATGACCCACATTACCCAATGATGGTGTTCAGGAGTTATTGTGCCTTTTAACCCTCTATATGCCACTCTGCCTCCAGAAATGCCTTATATCCTCCTATATGCCACTGTGCCCCATGATATGCCTTTTAACCCCTATATGCCCCTCTGCCCCATGATATGCCTTATACCCCTAAAGAGGGGCTAAAAGGCATATCATGGGGCAGAGGGGCATATAGGGGGTTAAAAGGCATTTCTGGAGTTATATATATATATAATTGCTAACAGCAATCACACTCCTATCAAGCCCAGGCAGCCAGTACATGCTGGAACCTGGGGACGATAGGAGTGTGACTACAGCCTCCCTATGCCATGCTACCCCCCCCTTACACATTCATGCTATCACACACACACACACTCATTCACAAACATTTAAATACTCATTCATTCTCTTAATCACACATACTTACCCCACCCCTTACCTGAACTGCAGATCTCTCACTCGCAGATTTCTGCAGAGGCCCGGATTCTTCCCTCTGCAACTTCTCTTGTCCCGCCCCCAGAGGAAGAAGGAGGGGGGGCAGAGTCATGTGACTACTCTGCCGGGTTCCTGTTCTCCTGTCTAGTACAAGAGATGCTGCTCACGACCAAAGCACCGGTAAGCGTCCTGGCCCCAGCAGACATTTTTTTCAGTTATTTGAGGTCTGATTAGAAGACGACCTTGATTATAAGATTATAAATTATTATTTCAGAGCATTTACAAGCAAATACAGTAATTTATACCATTTTATACAGGGGCGTAACTAGAAACCACTGGGACTAGCTCCAAAAATGGCCCTGGGGCCCCCTGACTTCACAAGCAGCATGTTCCACAGTGCCACATTGCCCTTAAAACAGCTTGTCTGTGCTATCTTTGCCCCCCAGTTTGTCTGTGTCACTGTTTTCCAGTACCATTTTTGCAACAAAAAAACCCTAATTTATTTTTGCCCCCAAACAGCATGTCTGTGCTATCTTCACCCTCAAACAGCTTGTCAGAGCCCCAAACAGTCTACCTGTGTCATCTTTGCCCCCAGACATATTGACACACACACACTTATACATACATTGGTATTCTAACACACATATATACTCTCTTTCACACTCCCTTACCTCACCCACACCTTTCTCTCTATCCGCCCTTTTAAAGCTGCTCTCTCTGCATGCCATGGGCCCGCAGCTTACATCTCTGGCGCTTGCACACTGTGCTAACATCCTCACTTTTACCGCTGGGCTATAATGAGATATATCATTTTTTAACCAAACTGTTTAATAGAATCTTTGCTTCATTTGTCTAAATGAAATGCATCCAAATCACACAATTAATAAACTACCTAAACCTTTATTTAGTGTATCTGTTTGCCATGATGATTGCAAGACACTGATCTGTGAATAATCATTTGATTTCTTTTTATGGAAACATTCCCTTGTATAAATATAAATGATATTTATATTTGTATAAAACCACGAAGAGCAGAATATTATTTTAATATAATCGTATTAAATGTAAATTTCCAACCAGGGTTTACCTTTGTATAAGGCAAAAGAAGGGCTCCATGTTCCTACCTGGCCCTGGTTATTATTGGGTTTTAACGCTGATGCTTTTAAAACCTAGCAAGACCCCTGGCTGCTAAAAAGCCCCCAAGCCTTCTCAGTGTTTTCTCTCACGGTACTTATGTAATGTGTGTGCCAATTGAAGGCCCCACAAGTCCTCCCTTCCCGTTTTCTTCAAGCAGCTCCCCTTAAAATACAGAGTTCTAGGCAAATCACTAGTCAGCATATCAAAAGGTTTGTAATTTGCATTGATGAGGGGCATGAACAGTGTTAACATTACAAAACACTGCTCTTTCATGGGTTTTCGTTTTTATTAATAAACCTCCATATACACATATAAACTACTACACTAATATAAGATTTATGTTTTTCGTATGAAGAAGAAAAATTATAAAGATGTTTTATATAGCAAAAAAGATCCTTGTGTGGGGGATTTGAAGATATGCATTAATGAAACATTAAAGATTATGTTATAAGTAATGTGTCAGAAAAGATTGCTTTCACAGTTGCTGCAGGCCAGTTCCACTGCTGAAGGTTGACAGGCAAAGCTGTGTGAAATTGCTTTGATTTCTAATCTCTCCTGGATCTTTGCTTTGCTGTCTCCTCGTGATATAGTTGAAAGACAAAAATGGGGACCTATTAGAGGCAGGTGAAACAGAATAAATCGGTGTGCCTTAGAGCTTTGTGATACAGTACAATGTATATATTAACAAAGAATGATTACTGTATTTAGGTCGTGAAGAAGGTCCTGTGTGTTCCAAAATCTTAGGGGAGATAAATTATTCATTGATTTGACACTTTGAATCCCACATGAGTGAACACAGTGATGATATATACCCTCCTAATTTCCTATTTATGGTTAGATACGGTGAAGTCAGATAGGACTTGCACACAGTGACATCATTTTGCATGTAGATTTCATTATAAATATAGAATTATATCACAATTATGTTCCCACTGTCCCTCCCTTGACTAAATTTCCTTTATAAAAATGGGCAAGCATGATTTTTTAAAGAACAACCTTGCCTTGATTCAAGCAGAAACTGCACCCTGTTCACTTGCAAAATAACTAGACTATTATGGAATCTGGTTCAATGCACGAAAGACTGAACTAAGTAAACTTCAACTAGAAATTGTCAAATTCCTTCTCACGTGCACACATCAATTGAAGATATCTATAGTTTAGCTTCTGGTATGAAACAAAAAAGGAGCCTTTGAAGACAAGAATGGCAGTACATTTTGTAAATTTGTCTCTTTGTAGATATGAGACAAAGGCATTCCTGAGAACGCTACAGGTATGACCTGGAGGCTTCTGGTGACGCCCCGCTTCCCCAGGTCTCTTGGTAAGTTTTTTCTTTCTCCGGACTGCCCCTTCATAAAGCCACCCCTACCAAAAAGAGTGATCCAGGAACACTCTGAGAAGTTCATTGTGAAGAATGTGGAGAGTAAAAGTAAAAACATACTTGGCTTTAAGCCTTAGATACATACATATCGAATGATCAGATATACAGTATGGCTGAACAGCTGCTTCTTAAAAAAAGAATATTTCAAAAAATTTCAGGGTTCACATTAAGATTGAGGTAATGGTTTAGGATACCCCCCCAAAAAAAATATAGCCAAGTCTAGAGGATGACAAAACCTTTGCAGGTATACCGTGCATGATTTGCATTCCTGGTGTACTGCCAATGCACTTGTTAAAAGAGAGATCTCTGATCTTCCCACAACCAGCCTATTTACACTGTGTAGGACTGTGCCTAGCGGACATAGCCTCCATGGCATGCGCATCCTTAAGAAAGTTGCCCTAGGTCATGCCACCAACCAGGCAAGTGTGAAGAAAGAGCACGTTAAGATACATATATCATTTTTAAAACTACAAAGCTTCGGCATCAAAATAGTAATAGCCATTTATGATTTGGCTTTTCTGCACTTTTGGCCGTTTCCTTAATGCCCACTTTGTATAAAAAATTATATTTTATTTATACCTTCTGAGTTTATCATATCCTGAATTGTGATATGTTATTTTAGTAATGTAGTTATATAATTTAACTAATTAATTTATGTTTCATTTCTATTATGGACAGTTTCAATTTCCTATAAAATGTTAGTATGTGAGGAAAGCCACACCCCTGCCACCTCCTATGACAACTCCTATAAACACCTCTACATTTTACATAAATATGTTTTTTAAAAATACTCCACATAAAAATGCCCTCTCTGGCTAGCTCTTAGAGATGATGCTAATTACCTTGAAATTATTATTCTTAAAATGTATTTCCACCAAGAGTGCAGGTATATATAGCAAGTGAATTGTTAAAGGTCAGCACAGCATATACATTTTTTTTAATAATAGATAATGCTTTCTACTCAATGTTATATTAAAAGACAATAAAAATAAACAGTTTTCCATTGTTGAAGAATTTAACAATCTGTTTTTCATTTAAAAAGACACTTGATATTCCATTTGATTTTCATCTATGAAGACATTATATCATATACCTTTTAAAATAACCATTTCCATGTGTAAAATTAACTCCGAAAGGGAATATGAATGGCAAATGTAGACATCAGAATGATGATTATGACCAAAACAAACCCTTCTGAGGCATAACCCTAATTGGCTTCTTAGATGATACAGAGTTATTTCTTGATACTGTAGATAATGTGATTTTGCCATATTCTATTTTTACAACATAAGCCTTCTAATTATGTTTTTTGAAAATTCCCCAGATTAACACTTTCACTCTCATGCACATTTAGTTATTATCGCAAAACTCAATGCATGCTATGTGACAAAACTCTAACTTTAAAGAGTCTAACTTTTTTTTATCTAATTTTTTTATAAATTTCATAGGAACATAGAATTTGACAGCATATTAAGAACCATTCAGCCAATTTAGTCTGCCCATTTTTCCAAATTGCAGCTTCCACACTCTCAAACATTCACAAAATGTACTTAAATCACCTGCCATTTTACTCGTTCTACATGGGAGGTCTACCCTGTTGCAGACCTTTGTATCGTCTGCATAAATACATACTTTTAAGACTTTCTGTAAAATCACTAATAAAATATTAAATGGTAAAGTATGTACCAGAGCAATTTATAATCTGTTAACCATACAAAGGTGTAACAAAAAAATTATTCTTGTGAAAAGTTTGAAAAGTTGTTTTATCACCATTACAACACAAATCATGTTCCTGCTGACTGGACCATTCAATTAGTTGTTATGGTCAGGGCCATACTGGGGATGAAAATTGTCCCTGTCATTTTAAAGACTGGAGCCGCCATATGATGTAGGTGTAGCCATCTGCATTTACAGCTGATCGCCCTACCCTGGAGGACCAGTGAGTGGCAGTAATGTAAGTACGCTGCGCCATTAATCACTGTTAATAACACCCATTTTTTATGTCCTGAAACTGTTCTTAATTACCAAACTGTTTGTAAGAGTATATTGATAATGCATTGTTCAAGATTTAGATTAATCTAATTTAAAAAAATTCAGTTTTAATACAACACCAATGTTTTAAAATCAAATTCTTGATTTGGGATTTTTCAGAGCAATTATATAAATCTTTAAGTAACACATGATAATCCATCTATTTCTCACATAAACACATACATTGACATCATATAACTGATGTTTTAAAATCTTTTCATCAATCCTTTTTCTACATCATGTTGGATGGATACAATAAAAACGACACACACTGGCAGTGAGTATTCTAACTTATTAAAATTGTATGTGTCTGTAATAATAAAAATAATAAGCAAGCCCTGTTATTCAATTCGTATGCATGAAAATCAGTAAGCCGGATACATAGAATTTCAATATGCTGCCAAACCCACTGAGATGCAAACAAGAAAGAAAAAAAAAAAGCTGTGTACGTTGTCAGCATCATAAAACAATGTAGCTAGGATACTGCTCCAAATTATTCCAGGCACTTCTCAAACACCACATTTGCTCATTTACCAAACTAGTTAGAACCCATGTACAGCATGCTTTTGTAATGATGCTATAAAGCGTTTCTTAGAATTTGTTGATGTGAGAAAATGCCTCCATGTCCAATCATGCTATGGGGAGAAAATGTAATGTGATCCTCTTGCATTAAAGCAGAACATTGACTGTTCCTGACAGATGGGGAAGGGTGAAAAAAAAGTCAATATGATGTCTGAGGCAGTCCAGACTCGGTGCTGCAGAATAATTTACATGATTCGATGAAAGCTTGGACTTCAGATAGTCAAATGCAAAAATGGAAAGATGAAAGCTTGCAATGACTTCAGATGGTATTTACTGCTTGATGGATTTGCTAGTAGCGGGAATACAGTTGCACTGTATTGAATTATTGGCCTCTGTTTAGCTTGTGTGTCTGTTGGAGCTTGAGTGTCCATTTAAGCATAAGTGTGCTGGATGCAAGCCAATTCTATCTGGGTACTTAGTAAGATGTGCGCTAATGGCAACCGGCTTGAATAACAAAGATCTTAAGGAAAGTAGAAGACACAACAAAGAGGAATATTATTTGCCTATAAATTTTAATGACATGGTAAATATTAATGAGACCCAGCATGTGAATAATTTCTCAAGTCTTCTTGCGTTCTGTATTTTAATAAAAACACTAACATTGTTTTGTTCTTCTTTGTTTTTTTTTTCTTTCCGTCTCTTGCCATTTACAAGCAGTAGAATTAATTTTTTCATGTCTCTGAATTCATGTAAGTAATTCAAATACGATGAGCCATTTTCTGGAATTAAGCAAACTGTGTCCAATAAAACATTACCTATAATGCTAAAAGACGAAAAAATGCATTCCAGTTAAAAGAAACGATGGAATAGAGTTTACAGCTGTTAGTGTTGTGGCTGCACATTTATTTGGATCATACATCTCTTAAAATTTCTTTGTACGGTGAATACTGCTTTACCACTAACTCACAGCTAAATAACAGCTTTTCATTCTACATAATCAACTGCTAGTTGTACAAGGTTTATAAACTCTGTTTTAATATAATTACATTTATTCATTTCAAATGAGCGTCCTCAAGTCTGAAAACATTAGCTGAGTAATACAATTATGCTAATTTAGTCCCCATTAATACCAGTATTCAACGAGTATTATCATAGAATTACAGATTTTTATAGACAAACAGTATCATTCATATAATCCAACCTTCGCTTTTTTATCCTAGTTTCTTGACCAGAAATGAAATGTATGCATTCATTTTGTAATTGTTTTTATATGTGTGTTTGGCTACACAGGAGAAACATTGTGGCACCACTTCGCAAATTTCACTCAATTCAGATTAAAAATATTAAATTTGTTTTTTATTTTTTTGCGCAATTATGTAGCCTATTAAGACATAGCTAGTTCATATATAGACAAAAGGAAATGATTTTATCTTATTAGCTTTTTCTCTAAAGCACTTAATTGGGAGATTAAATGTCAGATCATATACAGTATTCATAATTAAGTCTCATGATATAAAAGGTATCAAATGTTATCTTTCTCTCTTCATACTGGTTTTCCATCTGACGTGTCATTTGATAGTTTTCAGAAGCTGCTTGATGTCTTGAGGCACAGCAGAAAACAATATTTATCTATTCTAATAATTTGCATTTTATTTTCTCAAAACACAGTTTGTTTTGGAATTTACATCTAAACAGAGATGCTGTTATTATAAGAACTTGATCATACAAAAAAAAAAAATCACAATTCTATACAGAAGATCTATTCTCTAGAGTGTTCTGGAACTTTCTAATGTGGCAGGCCAAGCATCAAGAAACAATGAATAAATCACAAAAAAACAATAGAACCTATTGTATTTCCATGCAAAAGACAGTCATTAAAAACACACTTAAAGGTAATTTAGTCCATATATACATGTATAGTCTATAATGGTTCCATTCTGGTGAGAAGGACATTTCAATAGTTGGGTTGGTTTTAAATTATTGCACCGTCATTCTTACTTCACATTATAGTTAACTGTGAAATATATTATCATTTATTGATATAGTGCCATCATATTTCACAGCGCTGTTTGATAGGTAAACAAGACAACAACAAATAGTGCATCCCATGGCAATTTAGACTTGCAGAAAATGTCAGGAAGTCCCTGCTAAGACTAGCTTACAATCTATTTTCACTTACCAGTCCTCTGCTTGATCGTTAACATTTTGAGGTGCATATGATTTTGATGATTCCACCTTATCCCACATTGAACATGAGGAGATAGAATAGCAAATAAGGGTCAATGGTATGCAAGGCACACATGTATTCATTAATTGCCTTAGTAGAGAAACATACCATAGAATGTTATTATTTCTCTAATGCCAACATTCAAAATCACTGATTGAAACACCCACAAACTACCAGGTATCTGTAGGCTTCTTTGACACCTTTAGTTCTCAAAGATAGAGACAATATAGTAAATTATGATTTAATTCATTGCCAAAATATCTATTCTTTATTTCTTTTTCATAAATAATTCCTTGCCATTCCTCTAGTTTTTACAGAATGGTATGTCGGAAAGGTCTAGGGATCAGTCAAATATTTTACACCATTAATGTCTGGACAGCACCTACTGACATGGAGATATATTGCGTTGTTATGGCTATAAATAGTGAAAATAGTAGAAAGAATGGTCCTTTTAATCCAGTGCACATAGAGTTTTGATCTTGACAAAATTCAAATAAAATAATGACTCCTATGTTTCATTCTGCTTTCTTTGTATGTGTTGGCGGTGAGGAGACTTGAGGGGCGCAGTTTCACACAAAGGTAGTACCAACATATGAGCTCACTGTCCAGCCTTTCAATTTGACTACAGTAAAAATAGTGCTATATCAACCTTACTGATGTTTTTTTAACCAATTCATTTTTGCAAAGATAATAGTGCTATGATGCTAAAGAAAAAGTTGTTAAAAATTACTAATTCTGATTTTTACTATAGAAATAAAAATATGTTTTTTTTCTACCAAGAAGGACCAAAAGAAAGGCCTTTTGCAGTAGAGTGACAGGCGCATTCAATGAACCCTTAAGATGTTGCTTTTCAAATTTGTGTTATGATGACACAAATGGGTATCAGACCCAAACTGGCCTTTTGTTTGCAGCATTTGACAAAATACCTGGATGTTTTCTGAGTTGAAGTTTAATTATTATTTCTATGGGCAATCCATTAGTTTTATATTGGTGCTTGCAACACAGTACTTTCAACCCTTCATGACACACAGGTTGGGGATACTGGGCATGCCATTGCTCCTTCCTGGTTGACAGGGTGTTCTGGTAATAGGGGCATTCCTAGAGTATTTGGCACCTAGTGTGGATCCCCATTTTAAAACTGCATAACTGCTATCATTATATACTGAGGCAGACATTGACAATGGTACAGGATAACTGCTATCATAATACACCGAGACAGATATTGTTGAAGGTGGTACAGCATTACTGCTATATACTGAGGCAGACAATGATACAGCCTAACTTCTATCATTATATATTGAGGCAGACATTGACGGTGGTACAGCATAAATCCTATCACTATATCCTGAGCCAGACACTACAGTAGAACAGCATAACTACTATCATTGACAGTGGTACAGTATATCTGCTATCATTATATACTGAGGCAAACATTGACAATGGTACAGGATAACTGCTATCATTGAATGTTTACATATTGCTGACCAGACCAGATAAAGTGCTGCCCTGCAGTATGGATGATGTATAACTGACTAATTGGTTCCTTTCCATGAGTAAATACATCCTCTTGGAAAACATTACCGATGTGGTCGCCCTGAGACAGACATTGACGGTGGTATATAGTTATAGGTGAATAGGTTATGCTGTACCATCATCAACTAGATTTTAAGCAGGGCCCTCTTCTCCTTTTGTGTTGGTTTGTTATGTGATTTTTAATTTTACTGATTGTAATAGCGCTACGTAATCTTCTGGCGCTATATAATATTCATATAATGTAATGTCTGGCTCAGTATATAGTGATGAGAGCTATGATCTACTTTAGAGCATAACTCCCATCACTACGTACTGAGTCAAGCACTGATGATAGTACAGCATAACTCCCACCACTGAACAAGACATTGACAATGGTACAGCATAACTCCCATCACTCTCACACACTTACTAATGCTTTCTCCTTCATCTCAACCCTCTCTCTCTACCTACCCCTACCCTTCCTCTGTTTCTGTCTCTGCCACAGTCACTTTTATTCATTAAAGCAGGAACTGTCAGGCCTGAAGGGCAAGTACAGCCAACTACCCCCTCATTATATGAGCCTCCCATATGAAGCACATTGATATTCTGCATCCATGGGTCATCATCTGACAAAGGACATTCAAGTGATTTCAAATGAATGAGAGAGCAAAGCAGGTGCTCCATAAAAATGATTAGTAGGGATAACAATGTTCTCAAATCCTCTAACAATCATTTTCTTTTATAATTTAATGCCCAATCAGTATCCCATAATTATTTAAGTACGCACAATTTAGAAATAAACTTGTGCCATGCAACACCTAATTTAGTCAACCTCCAGATTTATATCTGCAGAACTTTTTAAGTTCTTAAATATGCAGACTTAAAATCATTTGTTTGGAATTAAATGGTAAAAAAGGTAGCCCATAGTGTTTTAAAAATAAAAAGAACGATAGTTCACTATTCCATTTAGTGACGTTAAAATGCATAGTTTCTTTGGGTCAACCGAATGTGCCTCTTGGTGAAGACAAGCCTATGCATACGTTCAGCTGTTCCCTATTGATTATATAAGATGAAAGAGCCAGAGGATTTATTACATCTAAAACTGAATCACTGGTGACAACAAAAGACAGCACAAAATGAATCATTCCTTTTCTTCTTCGTGTTCTTTTCTTTTATATATATATAATTTTTAAACTGTTACATTGCCAAGTACAGAAAAAACATTATTCTCTCCTATCAAATACACTTTTATGTTATACTTTTTACATCTGTTCAAAACAACACACCCATGATGTCATGGGGTATTATAACAAAAGAATTAGATGAATTGAAAGACAAACATATTTTGGGCTTGATTTATATAGTGGTGAAGGGAAACTTTCCAATGAAAATAATTATTTATACTTTGTGTTTTTCCAAGGAGTGTTTCACGATCAATATTCAGGGAACCATGTCTCTTATAGTAACCTGATCTTCATAGAGTGTCTCCTTACTAAACTATCCAAGACCAAATTAAAACGCAAATGAAAGCTGAAGCAATGAGCTGAAAGAAGATATCCCAAGAGAAATTGCTGAGAATCTGTTTTTCATAATCAGCAGAGCTTAAGCAACATTTAGTAGAATTTAAGCTCCATATGGTTTTAGCTTTTTTATTGTATGCAGTACTTTTTAAAATTATTTTATAGTATTTTTTTAATTAACAGAGGTTCATTAGGGTCTGGAGAAGAGAACACCTTAGTCTTATCCACCAGCCAAAATGTTACCCTTTGTAAGTGCCCTCAGAAACTGCCTCTTGGATTTGTCAGATACAGTACTAATCAGGGGAGCTCTTCAGCTCAGCAAGAATATCAAGAAAAGTAGTCCAGTAATAAACCAGCCCTATTTGGTAAACATGCAAATTTTTGCACTGTTCGGTCCTGTCCAACACAAATAAAGCATCTGGTCTACTTGCAAATGTTGCCTAAAGCCATTGTAATTCTAGATACTCCAGTGACTCCATGTAGAATTACAAGTAAAGCATGCAAAAAGGCTTCAATTAGTGGTCCAAAATCACAGCAGCCCAGGGGCAATTTGGGTTTATTTATCTGCATGTCTGCACACATTTATTTCTTTTTAATGATTGCATGCCTCAGAATCTAGTATTTCTTTTTATCAATAAAAATACTCAAGGGCACATGGTCAATACATCCATGTCCAGTAAAATAATTGTAAATTAATGTGTATTTCACCATATCAAAATGCAATATTAACTATATATATTAATAGATGTTTATATAACTGAACTTAAAACATGTTAGAAGAACTTTTTAAAGTGAATTCATTGTGATGCAGTGCCATATGGGACCCCTGTGGCATTACAGAGATTGATTGTGAGTTAAAGCATTGTTTTCCATGAGGAGGGGATTTATCGATTCTGTGAAAAATTTCAGTACGGCTAGCTACTGTAAAACTGATCAATATGAGCTGTATCTGAACGTAAGTACTTTGGTTCTTCAAAAGACTGTTTAGAAAGGGTAGAAAATGACTCATACATGTTGGGTTCTCTTATTCTATGTTTTCTTAGGTGGACGATTTCTGCAGTCGCATATACATTGTTTATATGATGATTCATTGCTGACTTAATCTTTGGCTCAGGTGAATAGATAGAAAGATGTTTCTTCTATTACTTGCATAAGATATAACTAAGCTTTCTTATAAATATAGTTTATTTTTCAAGAAAATGTTTTTATTTCATTTTGTTCATTTTTTTGCTAGTCTATAGGATGCTGCTGTAGACTCATATTTTGGGTAAATGTCCCCTGCTCAAACACCACGCCAAGCTGATTCTTTATAGCAAATGATGAGAAGGCCCTGTTTATCTAATAAAGACCTTTTATGAATAAGAGGTGCTATCTCGGTAATTATGTCTGAGACATTCAATTTTTTAGCACAAGACAGTATGATAAGGAGTCACCATTTTGTCTAGTAGATTAGGCTAGGATAAAAGGACAGGCTGCATATATGTAAATTGGCAGTGTAACAGGGAGCACCAGGACATCGCCTCATGCAGGGGTTATGGTTAAGCCAGCCCACTGGGGGTGAGGAGCAGTGGCTAATCCCCCACTTGGCCTGGAGACCCATCTTATTAGATCTCCGGTCAATGAAAGTCTCCATGCAGCATAGGTCCTGGAGACAGGCAGCAAAGTGGTAGATGGTTATGGGAGATGTTAGGGAACCTTTTGTAATTTGACCAATCAGTGTCAGATATTTCATCTATAAACACTTATCCTCTCTCCCTTCCCTTACACCAGTGTAGGACAGGGGTACTACCACCAGGGGCACTCACCTCCCAGATCAGTTGGGCCTTACCACTTTTCAGATTATTATTCAAATGAAAAATAATATAAATCAGAGATATAATTATTTTTACAATTTTAGTCTGAGAGAATGGCTATTTGATTATCAATGATACATTTTCTCTACTAATTAAATGCAGCCCAGAATGTATAACCTCATGTAAAATTCATTATAGCAAGATCCCTGAAAAATATCATTCTTAGGTATTTCTTATGCTAGCCATTGCACCAAATCAAATGATGTCTGGGATAAAGAGTGATTTGAATGGGACAAATTTTATGAGGCATCTAATTCTTTTCTAATTAGATGTAATAGAGACCACAACAAAAAGAGAGTATAAAACAGATTTATTGATAACTAATACTTTTATCACTTTAATTACTGTGTATCATGTTAAAAATTCAATAAAATATTGATTTTGTAATAGACTGTATATTACAATATGCTACTGAATTGTGTAAAAAAAATCAATGTGTAGTTCTTTTAAAGCATGCGTCATTATATTTAATAGTACAAAAGGCTGAATGCAGAGAGTAGTAGATTCCGTTTTTAGTTATGACCATATTAGTAACTATTTTGCCTTCTATTCAGTTCTATTACCTAATGGAAAATGAACAAACAACAAATAAACCTCCACAGCATAAACTCATTTAGCACAACTAATATGCATATGTAGCCTGGGGCATAACAACAACAACAAAAGAATATTCTTTGCTCGAGAGAAGACCATGATTTCAATAGCATTTAATCTTCGTCTGATAAAGGCAAGATTGCAAGGTACAACTGTAAGTATCTACAGTAGACTGATATATATATATATAACTGTAAGTATCTACAGTAGACTGGTTTATATATATATATACCATATTTGCTCGATTATAAGACGAGGTTTTTTCCAGAGCAAATGCTCTGAAAAATACCCCTCGTCTTATAATCGAGGTCGTCTTCTAATCAGACCTCATTCTGCTTCGGCCGTGCTGCTTACGGGCTTTGATCGCGAGCGGTGTCTCTGCTAGTAGCAGCAGGAAACAGGAAGCTAGCACAGTCCTCACATAACTCTACCTCCCCCCTCCTTCCTCTGGGGGCGGGGCCAGAGAAGTTGCTCGCACAGCCGGGCCCCTGCAGAAGTCTGCGAGTGGGAGATCTGCAGTTCAGGTAAGGGGGTGGGTGGTTTGAGCGTGTGTGTGTGTGTGTGTGTGTGAATGTGTGATTAATGGAATGAATGAGTATTTAAATGTTTGCGAATGAGTGTGTGTGTGATAGCATGGATGTGTAAGGGGGGTGGGGGTGGTAGCATAGCATAGGGAGGCTGTAATCACACTTCTAACATCCCCAGGTTCCAGCATGTACTGGCTGCCTTGGCTTGATAGGAGTGTGATTGCTGTTAGCAGTATATAGCTCTCCAGAAATGCATTTTAACCCCCTATATGCCACTTAGCCCCATGATATGCCTTTTAACCCCCTATATGACAGAGTGGCATATAGGGGTATAAGGCATATCATGGGGCAGAGGGGCATATAGGGGGTTAAAAGGCATATCATGGGGCACAGTGGCATAAAGGAGGGTATAAGACATTTCTGATATGCCTTTTAACCCCCTATGTGCCTCTCTGCCCCATGATATGCCTTTTAAACCCCTATATGACAGAGTGGCATATAGAGGTAAAATGCATATCACGGGGCAGAGGGGCATATAGGGGGTTAAAAGGCATATCATGGGGCACAGTGGCATATAGGAGGGTATAAGACATTTCTGGAGGCAGAGTGGCATATAGAGGGTTAAAAGGTACATCATGGGGCAGAGTGGCAAATAGGAGGTATAAGGCATTTCTGGGGGCAGAGTGGCAAGCCTGGGGGCAGATGTGCATAACTGGGGGGGGCAAGGTTGGCAAGTAAAAGGAAATAAAAAATATATTTTTCTCAATCATAGCTTTTATTAAATATGAAAATTAGTTTACATGAATTAATATTTACTGGTAAAACTTTTTTCCTATAGGGTAGTCTTATATTCAGGCTTTTTGTTTTTTTCCTAAATTAATATTTTGATTTTGGGGGGTCGTCTTATAATCGAGCAAATACGGTATATATATATGAGATGTTATAGCCAGTGGCGTTTGCTCTGAAAAAAAAACCCTTATAATCGAGCAAATACGGTAATATAAATCAGAGATATATTTATTTTTACAATTTTAGTCTGAGAGAATTGCTATTTGATTATCAATGATACATTTTCTCTACTAATTAAATGCAGCCCAGATTGCAAGGTACTGTATCTACAGTAGACTGGTATATATATATATATATATATATATATATATATGAGATGTTATAGCCAGTGGCGTTAAACACCATTCAGAAAAAGCTGAGTGCTTGGCCATAGGGAAATAACAAGATTTTATTATACAACTTGCAAGTACAGTCTACAGCAATTCTGTGTCCCCTAACCGATGTTCAACTATAATAATATTTAAAAAATAATAAAATTATTTAAATGAAGCTGTGCTTATAGCTTAAAATTTGAAGACATCACGCAAAAGCTAGTGTGAACACCATGAAACATCGTGTCCTCCCAATTCCATGCCTCAGATTTCCATTTACCTTCATGTGCCATGATGGCTTCGAAATGTAAAACAAAAAAAAACCCCAGAAATAATGTCTTCATGAGAATAGTAAAAGCCATATGTTTGAAAATGGATGGGACATGAACAAAATTGGATAGCTCTTAGTTTGAAATTGTGATGCTGTATCTACAGTAGTTTATCTACTCTATCATCCTCAGTACACATAAAAAGTGTCAGTGATCCCTTATGGAAAATAGAATGTATGAGATTCACATCGAAATAAAACATTTTATCACTTATCAAAATTCAACCCACCCCCCCCGGGAAAATTTGTGCACGATCTTTATTATGATAGAAATATTTATTGATCTTAATTATAATATTTGTTGGTCTGCCTGTAACTGAACATGGCCCTGAATCACTGGCAGTTAAATGCTTTAAAGTGTTTCTGCAGTTGACCGGCCAGATGACCCCTTAGGGGCATGTATTGAAAATGTGACATGTACCATTGCAATTATGTTAATTATATTCTATAAATGTGTCGTCTGTTACACAAGTCTCGTCACTTTATAGCTACAGTAAACATAATCTCCAATCTCAGAATATAAACTGTAGTCTTATTTTTCAGCACTATTGCTGAGTTAGTAATTAATAAAAAAAATGTCCTCAATAAACACATTCATTCAGCTGAGAAGTTCAGGTTAAACATTGCAGGGGCTCACTTAAATGATTAGACTGCAATTTGTTTCCATGGCTACCACATCAAGTTAAAACTTTACTTGGCTTGCTGCTTGGAAATGTTCTTGGCAGTTTTTTTTACACAAGCACTTTTAAATGTCAAGGAGTAGTGCTTGAATCAAAACAGTCAATATCCATAAAGGTCCGAAAGGATAAAAAGGAGAAAGAATTTGTTCAGCATTGTTATTTTAAAAATTAACCAAAAGTACACAATTAAAGTGCCTCTGTAAGTGTTTTATCATGTGGGAAACTGCAACATGAGAGAGAAAGGTTCCTCTTGTTCCAGAATGAAGTCATTGAAGTGATGCTTATTTTTGCAGATTGCACTACTTTGACATGAACAGCTTCATTAATTCAGTTTTTGAGCGAGAAAACTATCCACAGCCTACCATTTATATGGAAGGGATTTTGAGTACCAGTCCTTCACAAATTAGATAATCTGTTTGATATATGCTGTTAGTACGATGCTTTAGGATAATATTCATTTGTCAAAATAACCTATATTTTGGTATCTAAATGTGGCAAGACTAGCATCATCTAATAACAAGTCCTGACCTCGACAATAGTTGCCTGAATCAAACAATAGTGGCCAACAGCCATCAAGTTAACATTAAGAGAGAGATAGGTAACTTCATGCAAATTTTGAGAAAAGGAAGTTGAGAGGGCAAAGAGGACCACAGACGCAGTGTTCTGCCAAGGAAAAGGGTGTACACCCATCTATTATCTGGAGAAGTCTGCTCAGAAGTGGTCTTCATGAAAGACTTGTGGCAAAAAAAACAATACCATAGCATACCATACCATATGTTTTCAGGCAACAGTGAATCATGGTAGAGGTCCATTGCTAATTTGGAAATGGGGCTCCTTGTGTGCTAAAGTATGGTAAAGGTTGTATGTTTTTCGTCTAATGTATAAGATCATTTTCAGAGATGATGA